>NC_137608.1:17999122-18224122 GCF_963280865.1 Gymnoscopelus braueri | reverse complement strand
GAAACAAAATGGACCCCCTTGAACACTCTCTGGTTTAAATGAACACTGGATATTTTATACTGTTGTATATACCTGCCCCACTGGAGACAGGCATCTCCCCTCAGAAGCAAAGGTCAACAAAGATATCTACTGGAGCCGCAGAACACTTTTCCTAGTCAATGCTCAGGCATATACATCTTCTACATTAATTTGCTGAGGTTTAACCACATGAACTCTAGGGTCCCTATTCTGGGCCAAACATTCACTGAAAATAGGAGATCTATACAAGCTCTGAATGTGTCGCGTTGTGGTGCATTGTGAGCTTGTAGATTTGCCATTTTCTCCTAAGAGAAAGGAGAAGACCTAGCATAGAGCCCTAGGGGACCCCAGTCAACTAATTAGGCCTATATGAGGTTTAAGTTGTTAAAGAATGTACTTTAAAATATTTCACAGCCTGCAAAGGATAAGGTCATGGTCAGGTCTGCTAGCGAGTGAGGACAGGTGAGGTTAATGAACCGAACCTTATATAAAATAACTCAGTAATCAGAACCGCCCAGCAAATTGACCTTATGGGTCCATTTTAACACTCTAAGAGTTAAATTAACACTCAAGACTTTACTGAGTGCATAAAAAGAAGAATAAAGGGAGTTTGAGAGGAAAAGACAGAGGTCTTACCTGCCTTTGCCCCAATACCTCTTCTCTTCTCTTAATTCTCTTCTGTTCTGTTCTATTCTGTTCTCTTATCTTCTCTGGTTTCACTTGTTGAAAAGAAATTCTTCTGTTCTCTCCTCCAGTCTTCCTCCTTTCTCTTTCCCCTGGTGTGCTCTCTCTTGTCTCTCCTTCACTGTGCTCACTCAACGCTCCACCAAGAAGGTGTGTGTGTGTGTGTGTGCATGTGTGAAGTCTGCGTCTCGTTGTCAGTGCGCACATCAGCAGGTCCCTGAGCCGGCGAGTGAGCGACTTTGCTTTGTGCCGCCCTCAATGCTGTACCAACTGAGTGACTGGGAGGGAGGAGAGAGAGAGAGAGAGAGAGAGAGAGAGAGAGAGAGAGAGAGAGAGGGAGGGAGGGAGAGAGAGAGATTAGTTCTCTGCACAAACACATTGTCCCCTCAGGGAAATTCCTCCCTCCTCTCTCGCTCTCTTCCTTTCCACCCCTCCTCTCTCCTGCAGTCCCTTTCTTTTTATCTTCTCCCTTTATTTGTCTCCTATCAGGTCTTTGCTTTCTTTCATCATGAGACCTTGTAGAAGTATGAGTGCAATGTCTTACTCTTCCTTTCCCTTCAGTCCCATATGAGCTTCTTGGGTTTTAATCTCCTCTTTTGTTTAGGTTTTTTTCTCCCCCTCCTTTTATATTCCCCTTCTGTCTGAATCATGAATAAGTTACGCTGAACTGCCACAACAAGAGAACGCAAAGGCAGAAACAACCCAAATATCTCTCTGTCACTGCTTGTTTCATTTTGCTGCTCTGACAGAGGGTAAATACACCATTGGAGCTTGATAGGTTTACCGAATACAAGACAGGAATGCCAATAACATTTGAGGGTCAAGTAGCTGTGTTGCCTGAGTTCAAGTGTTATTGAGAACAGTTGGGTCGAGTCCTACTGCTTCTTGTAGTTAGCCTGCATAGGGGAAATGACACTGTGCTCATAAGGATACAGCATCAGGTTTTTCAAAGGGACAATATTGTCCAAATCTGGAAATCTTATTCTTATTATTATATAAGTTCTTAGGCTCGTTGTATTTCATCACAGTGTTTACAACCAAGTCCTCGTGCAAATCGGTGGATCCTAGTGACAGGTCAGAGGTCACTGAATCAGATTGTGCACTAAGTGATCAATTTAACCTTGAGGAGACCCCCACTCAGGTTTATTTAAGCCTGATGTTCTTAATTACAGATTTTATCTTTAGCCATCTAATCTGCTCTAGATCCAAATAAACCCCTGTGCTGGAGGCACAACAGAGGAGGTATTTTGTGTGTGTGTGTGTGTGTGTGTGTGCGTGTGCGTGTGCGTGTGCGTGTGCGTGTGCGTGTGCGTGTGTGTGTGCGTGTGTGTGTGTGCGTGTGTGTGTGCGTGTGTGTGTGCGCGTGTGTGTGTGTGTGTGTGTGCATTAGTGTGTGGTTACGGGTAATGAACCGTGTGGGTAAGGTGCGTTCGGTCAGTGACTAGAACATCCAGGATTGCGTGCATGCTGCATGCATGTGAGAGTGTGTGTGTGGGGGTGGTGGATGAGACGAGACAGAGATGAAGATGAGAGAGACCACCCCCCCCACCCCACCCTTCAACCTCACTCCAACAAAGCACCCCCATCCTCACTAACCCCTCTGCAATTGCCCTCGTATGTGGAACATAATATGAAATATGCCTCTGGTATGCATACTGTGGGGGGTTGGCAACTATACTAGAGTTTTCGTCTTCCAAAACAAAAATCCCCCCCCCTCCCGCCTCCCCCGTCGGGCTTCTCCACGGGGGGTTTCATTTGCCAAACCGCACTCCTCTCCCTCCGCGACCCCTTGGGAGACTCCCAGCTACCCCTCTCTGCTGCCGCTCACCTCCACCCCTCCACCCCTCCACGTCTCGTCTCTCTCTCTCTCTCTCTACCCCACCAATCTAATTTCCTTCCCTCCCAGGCTGAACGCTAACGAGCGCTCCAATCGCTAACGAGCGCTCCGAACGCTCTCCGCCTCAGACTCTTCCCTTCTCCTCTTTTGTCTTCACCCTGGAAGGAGTCTTCTGTTTTATTCAACCACATGAACCCTACTGTGTCCCTATCATGGGCATGTCACAATAGGTGAACATTCTGCGAAAACAGGCGAAAATAGCTGATCTACAAGCTCAAGAGATTTGACGTAGAGTGGGAAAAAGGAGGGGACCAAGTATAGACCCCTGGGGGACCCTGGTCAACGAAGTAGCTATATAGAGTTTTAAGTGGTTAAGCCACCCTCCGTTTATTGCTCCCTCTCTTGCTCTTCCAGTTATCTCTCTCAAAACGTCCTCCCGAACTCTGCACTTATTTCTCTCCTCTCTCTGTCACCCTCAGACCCCCCACCCCCCCCCCCTCTATTTTTTCCATTCTTTCTCATTATTTTTTTGTTCCTCTTCTTTTCACTCACCATTATTTTTTGGCCTTTCAACCGGTTTGTCTGAATGTGATTTGGTGGGCAGGCTGGCCCTTGAAAAGACCCAGGGAGAGGAGAGAGGGGGGGCCGAGGCACTCTTACAGCGGTGATGTCTCTGAATAAATAAGCATGGGTAATTTGCTCTGAAACCTGCGTTGTGTTATTTACTTTCTCTCCCTCTCCCTATTTATCTTCTGCCCTCCACATTTCAGAAGAGAGAAGATAAAGACACAATAATGGTGCGAGATCCTCACAGAAGCTCATTATATGGTTGTCAGCAAAGTTCTCTCTCAGGGCCTGGTGACGGATCAGTGCCACCCCGCCCCCAACCCCCTAACCCCCCACACACGCATGTCATTATAGTCAAACACAGTAAAAAACTAAATAAATAATAATGTTTACAAAAATATGAAAACATAAAAATAAATAAATAAAATGCTTTAAAATTGTAAAAAGAAAATGTTCAATTGTTTTTAGAAAATGTTCAAAAATATCAATCTACAAGTTTGTAGGTCGGCTACTTTTGCTATTTGTCGTACGAAGTATATAGGAGCTCAACCACTTAGTGTCGCTATTCTGGTCAAAATAGGCAAACAGTGGGCGAATATAGCCAGTCTACAAGCTCACACGCACGCCGCAACATGATGTATTGTGAGCTTGTAGTTTGGAAGTTTGGCTATTTTCAGCAAAGAGATTTGGGGGACACCGGTCAACGAAGTATACAGGGTTCAATTGGTTAAGTGATTAACATGATCAAATTGGTTTCCGTTTTAGAAGACGTCCAGTTCTGTCTGAACTGAGACGTAGGGCTGTAGGCCAGTGGCTCCATTTGAGGAGCACCAAAACGGCAACGTTTGCCTATTTCCGCCGAATGTTTGCCTATTATGACATGCCCAGAATATGGATGCTAGAACTAATATTGTTACGAGCCGTTCAGAACTCATGGTCACAAGAGGCATCATATTTTGATGTCAAGATGGGTGGGACCATGCATGCATGGTTGGATTTGTTAAACGTTGAGGTCATGGAACACGGCTACTGTCATGGGTGGATTGGGGAGAACGTAACACATCACTGCCACCATCACGCCATGACAATGTGTTCAAGTCTACCCTCAGTCATTATTTCTGAGGTGTTTGTCTTGCCCGTCCCTCCTGTATGTGATGCTTATAACTGAATTATTCCCTCCCCCCAACACATACCCTCCCCATTTCTCTGTCTCTCTGTCTCTCTCTCTCTCTTTACCTACTGTATCTTTCTCTCTCCTACGCACGCACGCACGCACGCACGCACGCACGCACGCACGCACGCACGCACGCACGCACGCACGCACGCACGCACGCACGCACGCACGCACGCACGCACGCACGCACGCACGCACGCACGCACGCACGCACGCACGCACGCACGCACGCACACACACACACACACACACACACACACACACACACACACACACACACACACACACACACACACACACACACACACACACACACACACACACACACACACGCCCTCCATTCATGGTGGGCCAGACGAGACAAGTGCATGAACGACAGGTCATGTGTGAACATCAGGTATTAATAATGCAACACAGGAAGCTCTACACTCTGCCATCACCACCATCAACACCAACACCCCCCTCACCCCCTGTTGTGTGAGCCCCCCACCCCCACTAACATCTGCAATGGCGATGCCTCCAGAGCTGTGACAGCAATTCCATTTGGTAGCACAGTGATTCTCAACCTTTTTTATTTCAAGGCCCCCATCATATTAGATTAGGCTACGGACCCCCTTTTGATAGTTTCTTTTTTTCCCCAATATACACTGTAAGATTATCAGTGTTTATTTAACTCTGAGAACGCACAAATTGAACCAAATGGACCCATAAGGGTCCATTTGGTTCCATTTGTACACTCTCAGAGTTACAGACCCCTAAAGGTCCATTTGTACATTGAGAAACAGTGGGGATAGCAGACAGATGCTACATACGTACTGTAATGATGGGCTTTGCTGTTCATTTCAGTGTACTGAATCACATGAATCAGTTCACTGACAAGATTCATCCAAATGGATGCGTTCACCAAATTGTTCAATGCTTGACCAGAGCTCCGCCCGTGTCCACTCGTCCCACGCACTGAACTGAACGTTCAGTTCAACTCATTCAAATAGTGAACTGAGAAAGGTTGTTCACTGACTGACTCAAGTCAGCAGATCACGTGACATGTACAGTAACTTGAAATCTGCAGCCGACCGTCTCCTCAGGATATGGGATTTACAGTATGCTCTCTGTGAGATCCAAAAGTCATGGCACTTGCAGACTGGATAGTCAAGCCTTTTATGTGCTTGTATTTCAGTAATGTAAACATGTTTATTTCAGTCAATTTCATTCGAAATCGTTCATTCACAGGAATACAGTCAAGTTTGTACAAACTCACGTTGTGAGCATGTAGATCTGCTATTGTCGCAATTCTTGATTCGTTCAGTGACTCAAGTCATTTCGTTTGCAGAGGTAGTCACTGAGGGGGGATATTGGGACAAACAAAGCCTGCCCTCCTCAAGGAGCTCAATGGGGCCACTGGCTAATAATGGCAAGTATTTCATTCCAATGAGGCCAATTTTACAACTGACTGAGAGCTCAACCGACTGAGAAATTCAGGATCTATTCAGGAAGTGATTTAGTTCAAACAGAACACGGCCCAGGTAGTTTCATGACCCTGACGTCTGTGTTATCAGAAAACAGTTCCTGATAGGCAAGATAAATGCCATGCAGCTGCAGGGGGAGTATTGATTCATTACACATTTACAGAAGAGGAATCGGTATGACTAGGAAGTGTTCTGCTTTCATCACCCCCTCCATAATGAAATCAGTTATTCATTCTTTGGTTCTGTCTCATTTAGAATACTGCCCTCAGTGCCCTGTAATCTGGTCGTCAGCTACAAAATCTGATTTGAAAAAGTTACAGGTTGCTCAAAATAAAGTGTCTCGTCTGACAATAAGCCGTCTAGCTTGGCTCACCAGTTACAAATGACTTCTGAACATGGGTACAACACCAGAGGAGCAGCTTCTGGTAATATAAGAACAAAAACAGTACCAAAAACACATTTTCTCAAACTCACTGGTATATATAGGTCAATAGAACTCTGGAATGCTCTGCCCAAAAATATCTTATCTACAATCCAGAACACAATTACTTTAAAAAAAAACATATCAAGAGACATCTTAATAACTTGTCAAGTATGTAACTGCTATTTGTGTATTTGTTTAATTTGACCGGACTGTTGGATTTTATTTTATAATGTTAATTTGCCTTTTTGTATTCATTTTATGTTGTAGTTTTAGTTGTACATAGTATTTGCTTTGTTCAGGAGTCATGGACCCCAGGAAGACTAGCTGCTCATTCATGTGTCTCTAATGGGGATCCTTTAATAAACATTGTGACGGCCAGAAAGCAGCTATTGAGGAAAGCGTTACAACATAAACAACAGCTAACTTGAGAGTTTGTTCAGGAGCTAGAAATACATTTCATATCAACGTTTCTAGATGTGAATGTTATCGACTCAACGTAGTCTCATTCACTTTCATTGAATGTGCTTTCAAAGTCTGGAGAGACCTGAGATACTGAACTCATCTGGTGTAGTCTAAGTATAGGATTTTCTTATCCAACAGGTTGCTATTTGTTGTACTTTGAGTGCTTAAGTATATTAGTGCTTTAAGCAGTAAGCTGTTGTTAGTTTGTATTAGTTGTATTTGTATTAGTATTTGTGTTTGAAGCAGTAGGCTTAAAGCAGTTGAGCAGTTAAGCAGGCTAGTCCAATCAAGTGCCTTGCTAAGTGTCTGGGAGAAGGCCCATCACATCTCAAGGACTATAAAGGCAGCCCTGGCAGTGTTTTCCGACCACTTCGGTCTGCCGCCTCGGGGCGACTGGTTTCCCCGACGCTCAGTGGTCCTTCTGGCCGATCTACGCGGTCACAGCTTTTTTCTGTTCTGGCCCCACAGTGGTGGAATGAAATCCCCACTGATGTCAGGACAGCAGAGTCACTGCCCATCTTTCGCCGCAGACTGAAAACCCTACCTGAAACCCTACCTGAAACACTACCCTGACCCTTTCATTTAGCCTTGCCTACTTGTTGTCAATTATTTGTATGAGCTCTTGTTTTATTGGATCTTGTTTATTTTGATACACTTATTGCTTTTAGCTCATGTCTCATCTGTTTAAGAAAGTAGGTAGCTGATATATTGCACTTTTACCTTAGCGCTAGGTATACTCTTAGTTGCTTGTTTTAGAAGAGAATGCACTTAAGACTTCTGGTGATTAGTAGTTTTCTTACCTACCTATGTTGAATGCACTTATTGTAAGCAGCTTTGGATTAAAGCGTCTACTAAATGACCGTAATGTAATGTAATTGTCAAGTATTGTGCGTGCGTGCGTGTGTGTGTGTGGAGAGGGGTCTGTCCACGTGGGTGTTGCGCAATCAAATTCAGAATGAATTTCATTGGTCAAATACATTTGGAGTATGCAGTGGTGGTCTTTATTTAAGTAGCAATACCACAATGAAGATATACTTTGTTACAAGCACAATTCCTGTATTCAAAATGTTACTTGAGTAAAAGTACTAAAGTATTGTCTACAAAATATAGTTACTGTACCAAACGTAAAAGATCCATTTCACAATCATATTACTAGATGTAATTAGTATTGCATCATCACTTAATGTTGCAGTATATGGACATGGACTATTGTTACAGAGAGTTACAGAGTGTTGCCACGCCACCTGATGTGTTTGTCACCTGTCAAAAGTGGCTGCTGCTTGACTGACACTGTGTGTGTGTGTGTGTGTGTGTGTGTGTGTGTGTGTGTGTGTGTGTGTGTGTGTGTGTGTGTGTGTGTGTGTGTGTGTGTTCAGCTTATAAGTGTATTTCCGAATTGTTTGCTTCTTAGTTTAATATATACTTATTAATTTATTTGTTTGTACATAAGTTAAATGTTGTAAAATGGAAACCAATCAAATCAAAACACTTCCTCAGCCATATCTGCTACCCTTTTGGCTTCATATTGATTAGGAATCAATCTGGTAATTTGGTTGGCTATTAATGTGTAATAACCTTGAAGAAGCTGTCATGTGTGGACTGCAATCGTAAGAGAACGTTGAGCCCAAGCACAGAACTTCTTAAGAAATATTAAAGCTTTAGTGAGCTCTGAGGACTGACGATGGCCTTTTAATCACGTATTTAAAAAATTGTGAAAATAGAAGATCTACAAGCACACAATGCATCGTGCTGTAACGTGTTGTGAGATCTGCATTGTATGATGCATTTGATGAAGTGTTGTAGATCTGCTATTTTTACTTTTTTTTGAAAAAAATAAGAAAATGTTTTTTTCTTCTTCTTTTTAATCAATAATAACATACAATAGGGATGCCAGTTTCAAGGTGGTTAAGTGATATCAGGCCTTTTCATTTCAACCCACCTCAGATCCTCTCAGTGCTATTGTGTCCAAAGAAAGGGTCTCCTCAGTACCCAAGATCTGTGAGAGTGGATGGGTGTCCATGTGAGCACACTCCCCATCTAGAGCCATAATTGAGACAAACAACCATTCTTTGCCACAACAGGAGATCCTCTGAACATTTGGCCATTCCTGGGAGCGCTTCACAAGTTCTTCTTTTGCTCCTTCATGGCATATGGTTCTCTTTAGAATGTGGAGATGGTCAAAGAGTGTTCATTAGCCACTGATGAGCTGCTGTGCAGCAAGAAGGGGAACCAGAAGAGAGGCTAATTAGCTAGCCACAGCCAGCTGGGGCATCAAAGCCCTGATTTTCTTGCTGGTTTTGTTTTTCACTTGTGTGCACCCTGGGTCTCCGTTTGTGTCTGTCTCTGGAAAGAAGAGAGGAGTAAGGGATAATTTATTCTTTGGCGAATTGCATGCCAAAAACAGTGCTCTCAACTGAAATAAAAAATGAAAAAACACCATGTTTTTCAGCTGAAGTGAGTTTTTTCTCTTTTTGGATTCTCTCTCTCTCTCTTTGAACGGGCTCTGCTAATGCTAATGGCACGCAGAGGCTTTGTAGAAATAATATTTAAAAAAAGGAAAGAAGAGAGGGTGGGTGGGTGGGTCAATGAAAAGCGCAGAAAAGATAAGAAGTGACAGGAAAAAAATTGGTGATAAATGGAGGACTGCAGGAGAGGACATATTTAGAAGGCTCTAGATGAAATGAGAGCGAGTGACAGTGGAGTCATCAGGGCGAGGTAAGAGGATGTTTGACACTCTTGACATGGCATCGACTGCACTGTAGGAACAACACAATGGATGCCAGCCTTGGCCCTGGCCACGTGACCCGCACAGTGGCCGTCAACGTGTTGCTGGTTGTGCTACTAATTACCTTTCAAAGTAATTTACTGAGGTCTATCTGAGTGAAGGCTGCTATTGTACCCTGCAGCAGCAGTTCGTGTCGTCTTCAAGGTATAAGCCTTGGCTGTCGATAGCCTCTTGGCTATAATAGCACAAGGTGGATGTCAGGGGTGAAAAGAGAGGGGGCAGGGGGGGAGGCACTGCGACGTGTGGCCCACGTCAATTTCTCTCAGTGCATCGGCTCAACTTTGTCAAGCTACAGGAAGTTTTGTGTGCTCACTGCTCAGTAGGCTGAGCACACAAATATTTAAAATAGATGTTTATAATCTAGGAACAAGAACCTTGCGCACCTTCAAGTAGGCCTACCATAGCGATAGGATAACTGTTCTCCTTCATGGTTATTCTTTATTGTTTATTTTCCTTGATGTTGTGTTTACTACTATTTTCAATGCTGCTACAGTGTCTTTAGGAGCCAGAACAAAATAATTTCATTTCATACCTGTACACAAAACATATTATCAATAAAGACCAGCTTGAACCTTGAACGGTTTGCATAAAGAAATCACACAAAATATAATATTAATATGGACCCCCACCCCTTTGGGGTATTTTTTGTCACTGTACATTTGCACATGTTTGAAATGTGTGCTCTGCATTTAACCCATCCTAGCTATTTAGGAGCAGTGGGCACTTGGGGAGAGTTACAGTACATACATAGGGACACTTCAACACATAGACCGGGGCCTGGTGAGAACCGGGCACCTTATGTTTCTCAGAAGGCCTCTCTACATAGAATAATATAGAATAGCTGTAGAATCTTTCTTTGCTGTACGTGGTGCATTTTAGCATAATTATGCATATGGACATATGCATAAATATATATAGGTATCCTGGAGCATTCAGCAACCTTTTCCTTTTAAGTAAGTCAATAGTGTAAGAAGTTGATAGCTGAATCATACTGAGACATTATAATCTCATTTTCTCATAAGCATGCATATCTTCCATATGCTTAAATTATACAGTACTTTTTTTTATGATGTGTCGCTCGGCAAAAATAGCAGATCTTAAAGCTTACAATGTGTTGTAGGCCGTGACAAAGTGTGAATCAGGCTTTAAGTGACCTAGACATGCCATCCATGGACAGCTACTGTGTGTGTGTGTGTGCGTGTGTGTGTGTGTGTGTGTGTGTGTGTGTGTGTGTGTGTGTGTGTGTGTGTGTGTGTGTGTGTGTGTGTGTGTGTGTGTGTGTGTGTGTGTGTGTGTGTGTGTGTGTGTGTGCGTGCGTGCGTGTGTGTGTGTCGTGCAACCCCTACGATGTTATTCAGTCTGAGCCCCAAAGAGGATTCGGTAAACAACACAACACTCTTCTTAGCCCCCTGTCGATTAACTAACATGCTGATGTCAGCATGGACGCTGCTGTAATCCCTCTCCCAACACAATGTACACCCCCGCTCTCTCCTCAGCCTCATTCTCACTACCCACAATCCTCAGAGACACCGCACGCCACCGCAGGATGCTACGCTACCGTAGCCTCCATGGCAACATCACCAGGGGCATGTGTGTGTGTGTGTGTGTGTGTGTGTGTGTGTGTGTGTGTGTGTGTGTGTGTGTGTGTGTGTGTGTGTGTGTGTGTGTGCGTGCGTGCGTGCGTGCGTGCGTGCGTGCGTGTGTGTGTGTGCGTTTGCATGTGTGTGTGAATGCAGCAATACATGCATGTGTGTGTACATGCATTACATTACATTACATTACAGTCATTTAGCAGACGCTTTTATCCAAAGCGACTTACAATAAGTGTATTCAACAGGTAGGGAACGAAAACTACTAATCACCAGAAGTCTTTAGGGACAGGTCGATTTTTAAAGAATGGTACCCCTGGAGAAAATGTATGTGCCCTGATCTAAAATGGCATGACCCTCCCTTTGACTAAAAAAAATATCAATGACCCTCCCCAAGTGATTAAAAAAAAAAGATGAACCCTCCCCGCCTAGGAGTGTCACGATATTTTGTCCCACGATATAGCCTATCATGGTTTTAAAATGTGACGATAGGTATTGTCATGATGTCATACTGTATCTGTACTGTATTTTTTTTGTTATTAAAACACTTTCCTTTTTTTTTGCAGATGAAAGTTATAGGAGTACTGTATGGTGTATGATATGAAATGTAAAGCTTATCATAATCACAGTAATTATTAATCATGTCTTCCATCATATTCAAGGTATTTTGGAGAAACGGACTCCAGTCACTTTCAGTTTAAAGCACTGCAGAGAGGAGGTGTTGTGTGTCAGCTGATGCTTGTTGACGCTCGTTAATCAAAGCAATTATGCCTCTGCACTCTCAAGTAGGCCTACATCTAAGATGGTTTACATGGTATTATACTGTATCTGGTATTATAGATTTTTTTGAGCTGTTAGAAATAACTAGGCTGCACTTGGTTGGTAAAGTCCAGATGACAAGAATATGAGGTTTGTGGAATTTATAGTCATGCAGTGTTATATTATATTATATTTGTTATATTAGTGTCTATCTGTCCTCTGAAATAATGGGTTTATAGTTAGTGAGAACTTCACTTCTCCCTTAAGCTTGCACAAATGTATTTATTTATTTGTGTGTTAACAAAGCACTTTGTAATTGTTTTTTAAAGTGCTTTATAAAGTTAGTTTAAACTAAAGATGATGGCCAATGTTGATGATACATGAGAAAAGAACATTAATAATGTATCATATCGATATCATATGCCCAACATCATGTATTGTATCGTGAAATCTTGACACCCCTAACCCTCCCCATCATCCCCGTCCGATGTTTTGCTTATTGGGTGTTATCTGAGTAGATAGAAAGGTGTTTAGAGAGAGAGAGAGAGAGAGAGAGAGAGAGAGAGAGAGAGAGAGAGAGAGAGAGAGAGAGAGAGAGCCTCTGAAAGTCTTATTAAAGAAATGTAACTTAACGTGCTTTACGATGCCGTTGCATGTGCATTTTGCACGCATATTGACGTCATGTACTTTCTGTACCATGAAATTATAAACCGGTCTCTGCACATACCTAGGGATGTATGCTGCGCAGCAAAGTGCTTTATAAAGTTAGTTTAAACTAAAGATGATGGCCAATGTTGATGATACATGAGAAAAGAACATTAATAATGTATCATATCGATATCATATGCCCAACATCATGTATTGTATCGTGAAATTAGTGTATCTTGACACCCCTAACCCTCCCCATCATCCCCGTCCGATGTTTTGCTTTCCACATTGATTAGAACATTACTGTAGTCAGTCTTGCTAAATGCACAGTGTAGTATCTGTAGTAGTGGTAGCAGAATGGATAGTGTTCTCAACTTAGATGTGGGAAACTCATTGAATCCTGTTCAGATTGAAGAAAGTTGAGTATTTGGTAACCAGTAGTCAGAGCTGGCCCTGAGGAATTTGATGCCTATAGGCAGCATTTTACCTGGTGCTCCCCCCCCCCCATAGCCTATTATTTATTAATAAATATGGCTATTTCACAAACACAAATAACTAGGACACCGTGTAAATTACAAAAGCTAAATTACAATTCACAATTTTGGCATTTAGCAGATGTGATTTACAAGATAAACTCAGTAATCTAGGATCATAGATAAACCAATAACCTATCATCAGTCTAAACATTATAATAATATCAAAAAATAAATAAATAATGTACAAAATAAAATGCTATCTAAATTACATTTTAACGTTTGCATAAGACTGCATGGTCGTCAAGGCTCGAACATTTAAAACAAAACTATTATATATTAATATTAATGAATGTGTATTGGGTGTTATTGAGTAGATAGAAAGGTGTTTAGAGAGAGAGAGAGAGAGAGAGAGAGAGAGAGAGAGAGAGAACCTCTGAAAGTCTTATTAAAGAAATATAACTTAACGTGCTTTACGATGCCGTTGCATGTGCATTTTGCACGCATATTGACGTCATGTACTTTCTGTACCATGAAATTATAAACCGGTCTCTGCACATACCTAGGGATGTATGCTGCGCAGCAAAGTGCTTTATAAAGTTAGTTTAAACTAAAGATGATGGCCAATGTTGATGATACATGAGAAAAGAACATTAATAATGTATCATATCGATATCATATGCCCAACATCATGTATTGTATCGTGAAATTAGTGTATCTTGACACCCCTAACCCTCCCCATCATCCCCGTCCGATGTTTTGCTTTCCACATTGATTAGAACATTACTGTAGTCAGTCTTGCTAAATGCACAGTGTAGTATCTGTAGTAGTGGTAGCAGAATGGATAGTGTTCTCAACTTAGATGTGGGAAACTCATTGAATCCTGTTCAGATTGAAGAAAGTTGAGTATTTGGTAACCAGTAGTCAGAGCTGGCCCTGAGGAATTTGATGCCTATAGGCAGCATTTTACCTGGTGCCCCCCCCCCCCCCCCCATAGCCTATTATTTATTAATAAACATGGCTATTTCACAAACACAAATAACTAGGACACCGTGTAAATTACAAAAGCTAAATTACAATTCACAATTTTGGCATTTAGCAGATGTGATTTACAAGATAAACTCAGTAATCTAGGATCATAGATAAACCAATAACCTATCATCAGTCTAAACATTATAATAATATCAAAAAATAAATAAATAATGTACAAAATAAAATGCTATCTAAATTACATTTTAACGTTTGCATAAGACTGCATGGTCGTCAAGGCTCGAACATTTAAAACAAAACTATTATATATTAATATTAATGAATGTGTATTGGGTGTTATTGAGTAGATAGAAAGGTGTTTAGAGAGAGAGAGAGAGAGAGAGAGAGAGAGAGAGAGAGAGAGAGAGAGAGAGAGAGAGAGAGAGAACCTCTGAAAGTCTTATTAAAGAAATATAACTTAACGTGCTTTACGATGCCGTTGCATGTGCATTTTGCACGCATATTGACGTCATGTACTTTCTGTACCATGAAATTATAAACCGGTCTCTGCACATACCTAGGGATGTATGCTGCGCAGCAAAGTGCTTTATAAAGTTAGTTTAAACTAAAGATGATGGCCAATGTTGATGATACATGAGAAAAGAACATTAATAATGTATCATATCGATATCATATGCCCAACATCATGTATTGTATCGTGAAATTAGTGTATCTTGACACCCCTAACCCTCCCCATCATCCCCGTCCGATGTTTTGCTTTCCACATTGATTAGAACATTACTGTAGTCAGTCTTGCTAAATGCACAGTGTAGTATCTGTAGTAGTGGTAGCAGAATGGATAGTGTTCTCAACTTAGATGTGGGAAACTCATTGAATCCTGTTCAGATTGAAGAAAGTTGAGTATTTGGTAACCAGTAGTCAGAGCTGGCCCTGAGGAATTTGATGCCTATAGGCAGCATTTTACCTGGTGCTCCCCCCCCCCCATAGCCTATTATTTATTAATAAATATGGCTATTTCACAAACACAAATAACTAGGACACCGTGTAAATTACAAAAGCTAAATTACAATTCACAATTTTGGCATTTAGCAGATGTGATTTACAAGATAAACTCAGTAATCTAGGATCATAGATAAACCAATAACCTATCATCAGTCTAAACATTATAATAATATCAAAAAATAAATAAATAATGTACAAAATAAAATGCTATCTAAATTACATTTTAACGTTTGCATAAGACTGCATGGTCGTCAAGGCTCGAACATTTAAAACAAAACTATTATATATTAATATTAATGAATGTGTATTGGGTGTTATTGAGTAGATAGAAAGGTGTTTAGAGAGAGAGAGAGAGAGAGAGAGAGAGAGAGAGAGAGAGAGAACCTCTGAAAGTCTTATTAAAGAAATATAACTTAACGTGCTTTACGATGCCGTTGCATGTGCATTTTGCACGCATATTGACGTCATGTACTTTCTGTACCATGAAATTATAAACCGGTCTCTGCACATACCTAGGGATGTATGCTGCGCAGCAAAGTGCTTTATAAAGTTAGTTTAAACTAAAGATGATGGCCAATGTTGATGATACATGAGAAAAGAACATTAATAATGTATCATATCGATATCATATGCCCAACATCATGTATTGTATCGTGAAATTAGTGTATCTTGACACCCCTAACCCTCCCCATCATCCCCGTCCGATGTTTTGCTTTCCACATTGATTAGAACATTACTGTAGTCAGTCTTGCTAAATGCACAGTGTAGTATCTGTAGTAGTGGTAGCAGAATGGATAGTGTTCTCAACTTAGATGTGGGAAACTCATTGAATCCTGTTCAGATTGAAGAAAGTTGAGTATTTGGTAACCAGTAGTCAGAGCTGGCCCTGAGGAATTTGATGCCTATAGGCAGCATTTTACCTGGTGCCCCCCCCCCCCCCCATAGCCTATTATTTATTAATAAACATGGCTATTTCACAAACACAAATAACTAGGACACCGTGTAAATTACAAAAGCTAAATTACAATTCACAATTTTGGCATTTAGCAGATGTGATTTACAAGATAAACTCAGTAATCTAGGATCATAGATAAACCAATAACCTATCATCAGTCTAAACATTATAATAATATCAAAAAATAAATAAATAATGTACAAAATAAAATGCTATCTAAATTACATTTTAACGTTTGCATAAGACTGCATGGTCGTCAAGGCTCGAACATTTAAAACAAAACTATTATATATTAATATTAATGAATGTGTATTGGGTGTTATTGAGTAGATAGAAAGGTGTTTAGAGAGAGAGAGAGAGAGAGAGAGAGAGAGAGAGAGAGAGAGAGAGAGAGAGAGAGAGAGAACCTCTGAAAGTCTTATTAAAGAAATATAACTTAACGTGCTTTACGATGCCGTTGCATGTGCATTTTGCACGCATATTGACGTCATGTACTTTCTGTACCATGAAATTATAAACCGGTCTCTGCACATACCTAGGGATGTATGCTGCGCAGCAAAGTGCTTTATAAAGTTAGTTTAAACTAAAGATGATGGCCAATGTTGATGATACATGAGAAAAGAACATTAATAATGTATCATATCGATATCATATGCCCAACATCATGTATTGTATCGTGAAATTAGTGTATCTTGACACCCCTAACCCTCCCCATCATCCCCGTCCGATGTTTTGCTTTCCACATTGATTAGAACATTACTGTAGTCAGTCTTGCTAAATGCACAGTGTAGTATCTGTAGTAGTGGTAGCAGAATGGATAGTGTTCTCAACTTAGATGTGGGAAACTCATTGAATCCTGTTCAGATTGAAGAAAGTTGAGTATTTGGTAACCAGTAGTCAGAGCTGGCCCTGAGGAATTTGATGCCTATAGGCAGCATTTTACCTGGTGCCCCCCCCCCCCCCCCCATAGCCTATTATTTATTAATAAATATGGCTATTTCACAAACACAAATAACTAGGACACCGTGTAAATTACAAAAGCTAAATTACAATTCACAATTTTGGCATTTAGCAGATGTGATTTACAAGATAAACTCAGTAATCTAGGATCATAGATAAACCAATAACCTATCATCAGTCTAAACATTATAATAATATCAAAAAATAAATAAATAATGTACAAAATAAAATGCTATCTAAATTACATTTTAACGTTTGCATAAGACTGCATGGTCGTCAAGGCTCGAACATTTAAAACAAAACTATTATATATTAATATTAATGAATGTGTATTGGGTGTTATTGAGTAGATAGAAAGGTGTTTAGAGAGAGAGAGAGAGAGAGAGAGAGAGAGAGAGAGAGAGAGAGAGAGAACCTCTGAAAGTCTTATTAAAGAAATGTAACTTAACGTGCTTTACGACACGTCAATGCCATTCACGTGGCCGTTGCATGTGCATTTTGCACGCATATTCACGTCATGTACTTTCTGTACCATGAAATGATAAACCGGTCTCTGCACATACCTAGGGATGTATGCAGCACTCCTTAAATGATCTGGAATGAACTTCATCATGCAACACGTGTGTGTTCCGCCCTCAAATTCATCTTATGGAGGCCATCACCCCTGCCCGCACACACACGTTAAAGTCTATTTAAGTTAATGTAAATATATATGAAGTTCTAAATAAAAATGGGTTTCACTCCCACTTTATGTTGCATCTTTTTTTCCCCGTAACAATATAATATCTATTCCAAGTTTTCTAAGCCTTTGGTCGTGAGGTTAAACTGTAAACAAAATTCTTATTCTCTTCATTACACGTGAGAGTCGGCTATTTACTTTATAAACGTTTAATCGTGTGAGGGACTCGCTTGCGCTGATCTTCAATTTGTAGATCAGCGCAAGGCTACTTTTACTTTTAGTACTTTTTTTAAAAAAAGCTTTGTCAGCTTGTAGATCTGTCCCTTTTGAAGAATGTTGATATATTCTGTCAGTTTCCGGTTACCTTTTATGGTCTTAAATGGGACATGGAGCAATGCAAATGATTCTCCACGTGAACACGCCTCTGACTGTCACACAAAAATGAGGCGATACACACATATAAGAGATTTACACACCGGTTGGCACGCACCGACGCACGTCCGTTTGTGCTTATCGAAAATACGCACCCCTTTAGTCACTTTATTCAGGCACTATTTTCGAACATCTCTATGAATTAGGCACAAATATGTATATTTTTCTATTATTAAAAAAAGAATTGACTGGGTCGTTCACACTCGCTGTGCGTTGATGGCTTGTTAACAACCGTCATTGATTCTAAATAGAGTAGACCAAGGTGTTACTTGATTTGAATCCTTTGTATCCTTTGAAATAGAGAGGGGTCATTGACCACTGTTCTGCTGTACTAAAAAGGTATATAAAAACGGACTATTTCATCAATTCAAAATTGCATGACCCTCCCTTGGATTTAAAGTAAAATTAGCTGACCCTCCCTTGGACTAAAATTAGAAAGGCATGACCCTCCCCTGTTTTCCTCCAGGGACCCCCTTCTATAAATTTCGACTGGTCCCTTAGTGCATTTTCTGCAAAAACAAGCAACTAAGAGTATACCTAGCGCTAAGGTAAAAGTGCAATATATCAGCTACCTATTTCCTTAAACAGATGAGACAAAATAGCTAAATCAAATGAGCAAGAGCTAAAACAAATAAGTGTATCGACTAAACAAGATCCAATAAACAAACGGAGCTGCTCTCCGTCTCACTACGCCCTCAGTATCTGCCACGCGAATTCCCCCAGCTGTTTGTCACTGTCGTGTATATCCACCCGAAAGCAAACAGGAGTACTGCATGTGAACGGATTCACCAAGTAACCCAGAGGCTCCAATCTATATCTCCCGATGCCCCAAATATTGTTCTTGGAGACATGAATCACTGTAGGCTACATTGTCAGATACTCTGCGAGACTTTTATCAGTATGTCACGTGCCCGACCAGGTATGAAAACATACTGGACTTGTGTTATGGCAACATTAAGAACGCTTATAAGTCCATCTCGCTCCACCCCTTGGGATCTTCTGATCACAACTGTGTGCATCTCATCCCTGTTTATCGCACCGTGCTGAAAAGGGAGAAGGTACAGACAATCCGGGTAAAGGACTGGAGGAATAATGACGCCTGTCTGTCTCTACAGGGTTGTCTGGACTGCACTGATTGGGACATGTTTAAACAGTCGTGTAATGACATTGATGAACTCACTGATGTTATTTGTAGCTGGATAACTTATTGTGAGAACACAGTGATCCCTGTCAAAACTGTCAAGATTTATCCTAACAGCAAGCCATGGGTATCTAAGTCACTTAAAGGGCTATTGCAAAAAAAGGAAAAGGAGGGAAAGAAGGGAACCTTATAGAAATGCACAATATAGAGAAAGAGATAAAACGAGAAATCAGGGCTGGAAAAATGAGGTATAAAGACAAAATAGAAAATCAGCTCAGGATGAATAATCTGGGTTCTGCCTGGAGTAGTATGAAAACTATTGTAGGACTTAAAGAAGAGGGTAGGACTAACATACAGCTTAGTGGCTATAATTCAGATCTGCAGCTAGCAGAGGAATTTAATGAGTTCTATACCAGATTTGATGTGCATGATTTCAAAGGGCAACATTCTGAGCTTAGGAAGGGGTTGGTGAAATCTAGGGTTCATGACCTCTCCTTTGATGAACATAGTGTGACCACGTGTTTTAAAAGGTGTAAACCTAAGAAAAGTCCAAGCCCAGACAATATAGGTGGCCGTCTGCTTACTGTCTGTGCAGAACAGCTAGGCCCTATTTTCTATTTTATTTTTCAGCTGTCTCTTACTCAGCAGAAGGTGCCATCTTTATGGAAGCGATCCATTGTGGTGCCGGTTGCCAAGGGTCCTCGTCCCAAAGCTCTCAATGACTTCAGGCCTGTGGCCTTAACCTCTTTGGTTATGAAGTCATTTGAGAGGCTTGTTAAGGATGAGCTCTTGGAAAAAACTGAGTGTTGCCTGGACCCCTTGCAATTTGCATACAGGGCTAAGAGAGGAGTGTCCGATGCTACCATCACCTTACTGAACCTTCTATTTTCACACCTGGAAGTTAGCAAAACACATGCTAGGCTGCTTTTTGTTGACTTCTCATCAGCCTTTAACACTATTCAGCCACACATACTAGTTGAAAAATTAGTTAACAACTTTGGCTTAGATTCAGGTATTATTGGTTGGGTTCTTGATTTTCTCACAAATAGAACCCAGAGGGTACGGGTGAATGGTAAATTGTCTGGAGAACTAACATCATCCACCGGCTCACCCCAAGGTTGTGTTCTTTCCCCACTCTTGTACATCCTGTATACAAATGATTGTAGGAGTCAACATGACAATAGACACATTGTTAAATTTGCAGATGATTCTGTAATTGTTAGTCTTTTGAGTGCTAGTGAAGCCAGTCATGGCCCAGTTGTAGATGATTTTATTTCTTGGTGTGAAGATGCATTCCTACAACTGAATGTCACAAAGACAAAAGACATGTGTATTGATTTTAGACGATCTCCACCAGCTCCTCAGAGTAGTGTCATAAATGGCCAGACAGTGGATGTGGTAACCACTTATAAATATCTCGGCTCCATTATTGACGATCGTCTGAAATTTGACTTCAATACTGAAATGGTGTGTAAGAAAGGTCAACAGCGCCTCTTCTGTTTAAGGAAGCTAGCCAAATTTCAGGTGGACAAGTCACTGATGATTTTGTTCTACAGAGCTTTCATAGAGTCTGTTATTTCATTTGCTGCCATTTGTTGGTATGGAAACCTTGGCATTAAACAGAAAAATGCCCTTAACAGGGTTGTGAGGGGGGCCAGCAAGATTGTGGGGGCACAATTTAGCTGTCTGAGTCATATATATGACCAGCAGGTGCTTAAGAAAGCATCTTCTATTATGGCAGACAGCTCTCACCCCCTAAATCCTGAATATGAATTCTTGCCTTCCGGCCAAAGGTTAAAGACCCCTGTAGCTAAAAACAATAGGTACAAATTCTCATTTGTACCTACTTCTATTCGTGCCATCAATAACAGCAGCAGGAGGAGGTAGCTATGAGTAGCTATTATTATCTGGATCTTGTGATTATGTCTATGTCTATGTGTGTCTTGTGTATGTATGTTTACTGTGTGTTGGAGTTTCTTACTTTCTCACTATCTGCTGTAACATAAGTTGCCCAATTTGGGACATAATAAACTTGAACTTGAACTTGAATACAACAATAGAAAACAAGCGTTCGTACAACTAGTTAACAACAAGTAGGTCAGGCAGAGAGGAAGGATAGTGTTTCCTTAAGAGGTGGGTTTTCAGCCTGCGGCGAAATATGGGCAGTGACTCTGCTGTCCTAACATCAGTGGGAAGTTCATTCCACCACTGTGGGGCCAGAACAGAAAAGAGTCGTGACCGTGTGGATCGGCCAGAAGGACCCTTGAGTGACGAGGCAATCAGTCGCCCAAGGTGGCAGACCGAAGTGGTCGGGCAGGGGTGTAGGCATCGACCATAGCCCGGAGGTAAGAAGGAGCTGTTCCTTTCACTGCCCTATAGGCTAGCACCAGGGTTTTGAACTGGATGTGAGCCGCTACGGGGAGCCAGTGTAGAGAACGGAGAAGGATGGTTGTGTGGGAGAACTTGGGGCGGTTGAACACCAGACGAGCCGCAGCTTTCTGAACAAGCTCCAGAGGTCTGATGGCAGATGCCGGAGCACCAGCAAGTTTTGATTGATTGATTGATGTAGTTTATTTAGAAAGACATGAGAATAGTACATGACAGTACATAACAGTACATGGAAGTACAAATTCACAATACAAGGTCTACTAAACTGGAAACTCTCATCAAGCACTAAGCTTGTTTAAGATGAGAACCCCATGCACACAAATCATGATGGATGTCATATAAGAGTCAGACAGATATACACACTACTATACAGAATGTCATACAAACAGTTTTCAGGTTACTGGTATGACGAGAGAAAAAAAATATATATATATATACAAAAGAGGAAAATGAAGGAGGGGGGGGGGGTAGGGGGGGGTAGGTTAAGACTTACACAGGGGCCATTTTCGAATTGCAGCCTCCTGAAGGTGTATCTTTAGGGCAGTTTTGAAAGTGAGTAGGGTTTTACACTCCTTTACTCCTTTTGGTAGGGCATTCCACATTTTTGATGAATAGTATGAGAACGAGTTCATACCCTTAATTGAGCCAAATCTGGGTTGAACATGATTTGTGGAGCTGCCTCTGGTGTTATGATCATGGACTGCATTAACATTTTGGAAGTATTTTGACAAATACAGGGGAATCCCAATGTTGTGGTGTATCTTGAAGACCAGGCCCATAGCAAGTTGCTGTACTCTGTCCTCAACCCTAAGCCATCCAATCCTAGCAAAATGAGCAGGGGTTAGATGGGTTCTGTGATTGAGGCCAAGAAGTAGCCTTACAAGTTTGTTTTGGGATGTTTGGAGCCTTGTTTTTAAGGCCTTGGAGGTGTTGTGATACCATGAAGTGCATGCATAATCATAATGACCTTGAATGAGGGCCCCTGCAAGAATCTTCAGAGTATTCTTACTGACTAGGCGATCAATCCTCCACAAATAGCGTGTTGTTTGGTTGACAATTTTGATCACTTTTTCGGCGTTTTTGTTACCAGAGAGGTTTGCCTCCAAGATGGAGCCCAGGTAGGTAATTTCATCCTTTCTTTTGATGACATCATCACCCACTTTTATCGTGAAACTCTCTGCCTTGCTAAGGTTAGGACTGGACCCAAAGAGGATGGATTCAGTTTTACCCAGGTGTAATGAAAGTTTGTTGTCAGAGAGCCAGATGCAGATCTTATTGAGTTCGGAGCTGAGAGTTTTCTCAACCTGCAGCCTGTCCCTGTCCGAGACTAGCAGGGCCGAGTCATCTGCGAACAGGAACAGCTTGCAGTCGCAGGCCGATGACATGTCATTCACATATATCAGGAACAGTAAAGGTCCTAGTATACTTCCTTGTGGGACACCACAAGTCACAGGGAGGGGGGGGGACTGGGTGCCGTTTACTTCCACCACTTGCTCCCTCCCTTCCAGGTAGGATCTCATCCAGTTCACTGACGTATGATCAAAACCTATTGCTTTGAGCTTATTGATCATAATTGGGTGATTGACGGTGTCAAAGGCCTTCTGGAGGTCCAGCATGACCATGCCGCAATATTTGCCCTTGTCGACATCTTGTTTGATAGAGTCGTTCAAATAGAGAAGGCATGTGTCAGTGGAGTGGTTTGTTCTGAAACCAGATTGGAATTTGTAGATTAGATTTTTTTCGGCAAGATACTTATCGACCTGTTCATAGACTATTTTCTCCATGACTTTCGAAATGGAGCTAAGAATAGAAATAGGGCGGTAGTTGCCAGGGTCTAATTTGTTTCCTTTTTTGTACAGAGGGGTCACCCTTGCTTTTTTTAAATCGTTAGGGACCCGTCCCTGTATGATGGAGAGGTTTATTATGTGGGTAATGATTGGAGCAATGGAGGCGGCCGAGTCTTTTAGAAATTTGGCGGGATATTGTCGAGGCCTGTGGCTTTGTGTTGATGAAGAGCACTCAATTTTTTAAACACCTCTTCTGTTTTCACAGGGGAGAGTTTAAAATCATCTTTGCGTACACCCTGTTTTTCGTAAAATGAGTCAATATGCTCTTCACCATAGCACCCAGAGTGAGGGGGTAGTTTTTCAACCAAATCTGAGGTTATGGTCGTGAAGAATATGTTGAGGATTTTACTCACTTCATGTTTGGATGTGAAGAGAGTGTCATTCACCTTGAGGCTTATGTTTGTAAACCTGGTTTTCAATTTCTTGCTGCAGCCTAGTAGGTTGTTGAATAGCTTCCAAAGCTCTCGTGGTTTGCTTTTATTTTCCTCAATTTTGTCATCGAGGAAGCTTTTTTCTGCTAATTCGAGCATGCCATTAACCTTGTTTCTTAGCTTGTTTCTTTCTTTTTCAAGTTTAGCTACGTGGGATTCGAGACCTTTGTTAAAACACCTGTTTGATCCTACCTTTATGAAGCTCAGAACACTTTTTGTTTCTGACCTTCATGGCAGTAAGGATGTCCGAATTCATCCATGGTACCGGGCGGGTTTTGACCCTGATGGTTTTCATGGGAGCTACACTGTCCAAAATTTGAATGAATTTGGTTTTGAAACCAAGCCAAGATTCGTCTACCTGTGTGCTGTTTAGTACGTCGGACCAGTCCAGTTCCTCTAGCCTGTGATCTAAGTCCTCACTCTTATAGTTTTTGAGGTCTCTGATCGTGACTGATTTGTGGTAACCGGTCTTAGGTTTACGTTTCTTTCTGGTGCAGAAGATCATGTTATGATCAGATATGCCACAGGTAGAAACACCACTATTGAGGATTTTGTCCTTTGCAAGTGCAAGTGTGTAAACGGGGCGGGGTGGACAATGAAAGAGAAAAATAAAGCGATAGAGTGGAAGGGAGAGAGGGAGAGTGTTTGTGGGTGAGGCCGGAGAAAGACAGACCGTTTATGTATTTGCTCTGGGGGAGGGGGACTTCAAAATCTGCCAGGAACTTCCAAATCTGGTGGTACGAGGGACGGTAATGAAGACCTCTCGGGCCGACGTGGGCCGTGACCAGCCTCCGCCGCCAGCCTCCGCCACCAGCCTCCGCCACCAGCCTCCGCCACCATCCTCTACCGCCAGCCTCCACCGCCCCTCGCCACCCCTGTTCAAATAGCCATAGTCTCTGGCTGTTTGTGAAATGGCTTTAAAGAAAGAAGATAGCAGATCTGCAACCTCACAGTGATTGTGGGCTCATATATGTGCTATTTTTGAAAATGTTTTGATTGATAGATTTTTTAAATATTTTTGAAAATGTTTGAAAATAATGACATTCCCAACATATGGATGCCTGTGGTTGAAAGTGGTGAACTGGTACAAAAATCTTTAGTTTTCCCTCCCTTTTCCAATTGGCCCCCCTTGTGCCACCCTTGGAGGCCAGTCCATATTCGCTCAAATGTTTTGATTAGTATTACAGTTATGAAATATTCGTAGGAAAACAGCATGGTAAACAAGAAGTCGATGGATGTATAGTAGCAGTGAGGTGTCACAAAACAGACCTGATTTGTCTTGACATGAAAGTAAAGCTGTGTGTGTGTGTGTGTGTGTGTGTGTGTGTGTGTGTGTGTGTGTGTGTGTGTGTGTGTGTGTGTGAACACGTTGTCTTGTATCACGATTCCACTGAGGGCCATATGTCCTTTTATACTTCCTGTGTCTCCATGGTGAAATGACTGAGCTTCTTTCCTTAGGGGAATGCTGACGACTGCATGCGTATGTGTGTTTAATGTGTGTGTGTGTGTGTGTGTGGGGGTGTGTTTGTGTATCTCTGTACCAGTGCACGGCATGCAAAGATGTGTGTGCACTTGGCCATTGCATTATGCGTGTGTGCCTGAGTGTGTGTGCACGTGCGCGCACATGTGTGTGTGTGACAAGGAGCTCCAGGTGAGGGGTGGCAGGAGGCAGCCCTGTCTGTCTCCTCCCTTGTGAATGAAGGACATTGTTGTTTGTTGTATGTCCGCTAAGCTACATTTGCTTTGCCCTTCTGTATAAGATCTCATACACACACACACGCACGCTCGCACGCACACGCACGCACACGCACACACACACACACACACACACACACACACACACACACACACACACACACACACACACACACACACACACACACACACACACACACACTCACACCTGCATGCATAATTTCCAACACCCTTCAATTGGGGAACAAACAGTACTTTAATTGGTGTTTTCTAGTTTTGCAAGCCTGTTGTCTGTTACACGTTGACATCTTGTTACTGCATAATGGAACATAGAATACATAAAAAGGATTCTGTGCAGGGCAATCTATGACACTGTATAATTTATCAAAATGCATAGCTCAGTGTTTGGATATATGTGGATATGTTCATGTGAATGATCAAATGTAGGCATAGCATATATGCATAACAGATGAGAATGTATGTTTTGCTCCATGAGTTCCTAATATTAAACCTAAGATACTGCACTAGTGATGAGCTTAGCTAACGTTCCAGTGGTCTTTAAAAAAAATAGTATGGAAAAACATTATCCTCAAAAGCAAAAGCTTTTAAATAATTTAGCCATGATTAAAAGGAATAAGCTATGATCCTGTATGAACATGACCAACCATTCTCAGCCATCCACCCCAAGATGTGTATTTGTTTTTTCTGCATTCTCTTTCTCTTCTCTATTTTCATCTCCGTCTCTATATTCTCTCTTCATGTCCACAAATACAACAGTGAAATGAGACAGTTCTAATGGGTCTACAACTCTACTGCCATATTCCGTTATTTAATGCCCCGCAGGGAATGCTTGGGTTAAGTGTTAATTGGAATCAGAACTCCCTTTGTTCTTATTCTGTAAGTTATGGCGTTGCTAAAACAAATGTCTGTCTATAACCTGTGCACTTTGTCTGTGTGGTATAGGCATACACGTCACAATGCTACTTGAGCCATATGGAGTTCTGAACCAGAATCAGAATCAACTTTATTGACAGATCACAGGTTTACAGATGTAAAGAAGCGGGTGAAATTTGTTTTTGTGCAGGCTCCATTGTTTTTGTTGTTTTCAGAAAGAGAAAGAAGGGGGGAGGGCAGGGAGAGCAAGGAGGAAAAGAATCTAAACAGTAATGAAAAACGGGACAAAAGAACAATAAAATCAATATAAATGCATTCATAACATTTCCAACAAACTACACAACTAAAATACAGTAGCTGAAAAACAATGGGTTCTGTAAATGAAACTTGCTACAACTCAACTAATTGATGGTTATATTGTTATTAGGTACAGCAGCTATTCAGCCAGCTGCTATTCAGCCAGCTCTGTATGGGGGACTTGAAGTTAACAACAGGGCTAATCGACTTAAGGCTTGGAGATAACCCATTCCACATAACTGCTGCAAAGTATAAAAATGAGTCCTTTGTCATGCAGCTTTTGAGTTATGTGTGTGATATCTAAAGGTATTTATTGGGGCCTGGTTGATATTTTATAGTATCTATATGACTGCTGCTTATTTTGCCTGCTTTTTTAAAGGTATGGTAAGTCATATTGCTTTGTTAAAACTCATGTTAAAAAGCTCTATGTTCTGATAGTACTCATTGCTATAGATTGCTTGTTCAGTAACAGGAGTCTCCCTGTCTCTCCAGCTCTTTAGTTAACAAGAACATTTATTTTCAGGTCGGGATACCAGTTTTATTCAATCAGGAGAGGGAACTCAACGGATTCAGATTAAACGTTAAAAGTGAAATTGGAAGTGACAACACAAAGAAATTATTAAAGCACTGGAGAGATGGGGAGACCCCTATTACTGAACAAACACCCTATAGCAATGATTACTGTCAGAATGTAGAGCGATTCATTCACAAACAGATCAGTAGCTACCTCGAAGAACAAAAACTGCTGTATGAATTCCAATCTGGCTTCAGAACATCCCACTCCACTTACACATGCCTACTGTATTTGACCGACTACATCAAACACGTAGACGCGGGCAAATACTATGGCATGGTCATGCTGGACCTCCAAAAGGCGTTTGACACTGTCAATCATTCAATTCTACTGAATAAGCAGAAGGCGATTGGTTTTGATAACACATCTGTAGACTGGATGAAATCCTACCTTGAGGGAAGAGAACATGGTTGATGTCAATGGAACCCTGTCCTCGTCCCTCCCACGCTTCCCAAGGACGTATACTAGGACCGTTACTGTTCCTTCTATACATTAACGACATGAAAGCTGCCTGTAACTGCAATTTGTTCTTGTTCGCTGACGACTCAGCACTCCTGGTCTCGGGCGAGGACAAAATGCAAGTTGTTCACTTGAATCACTTCTGAACTCAGCTAAATCCGTATTTGGCTTTCCAATAATAAACTGTCATTGCACCTTGGTAAAACAGAATCCATTCTTTTTGGGTCCAAACATTCCCTTAGTAATGTAAATGAAAATGATTTCAAGGTCAGAGACTATTTTGTCAACAAAAGCGCTCTCAAGACTCTTGCTGGAGCCCTCATTCAATGCCACTTTGACTATGCTTGTGCCTCTTGTTCTCCAACATCTCAATTTCACTAAAAACTAAGCTTCAGACCTCCCATAACAAACTGATTCGACTACTTCTCGGCTTAAAGCCCACGACCCACCTTATTCCAACACACTTTGCTAGTCTGCGATGGCTCAGGTTAGAAGACAGGGTTAATCAAATAAAAATGGTCAAATGGACAGTGCCCTCAATACCCTCATACCTGACTAACTACTTCTCCAAGTGAGTGACACCCACAGCCAGAATACTAGGGGGAGCGACAACGATCCGGTACTACCCAATATACTACTAGTACTCTGCCACCAAAATGTGGAATGCCCTGACACCGCCCATTAAAAAATGTGAATCACTGGTTCAGTGGTTTCTTTCAAAACTAGCCTGAGAAACTACTGTATCTATCAGGAAACCACAAGGAGAGGTAAATGCAATTTCCCATAAAAAGGAGGTGTCATTCACTGCTGACGTTTTTCTCTTTTCCTCCTTTGTACAAGTGTTTTGTATTTGTTGATGACGTGTATTAGTGTGTTATTTTTTATGTTGATGAATTTAATACATAGGACCACAATGGAAACAAGTCCCCAGGACTTTTTGTGTTAATAATACTAATAATAATACATTTTATTTGAAACACACTTTATATTTGAACCAAATCTCAAAGTGCTACATATTAAAACAAAAACAATGTTATCCTTATAGCCTTAATGCCTGACTGTTCCTCGTGCTGTTTACATTCCTGACTAATAAAGTATTCAATCAATCAATCAATGAATATAGTGCTTTAACCTTTTAACAAAAACGTTGTTTTAACCAAAAACACATCACTTACCCTACCTACAGTATGGTAGACTAGACATACAATATAGGTGAGTTCCTTTTAAATCAAGGGGGATAAGTACTTATCCCCCTTATCCCCCTAATTATTCAGGATTCAAGAGAATATTCAGTTATTCATCGCATGCTCATGCAGTAAAATGTTGACCTAACATTCAACATGAGTAAATTTCATATTTATGATACAATGTAGTTATTTCTTCTAAAAAGATTCAGGATTGTGTAAGATAACCATTGTGGTTTAATTACTTCATAATCCAAAGTGTCGATACTGTATAGTGGCTGATAATCATCTTTGTAATAGCAATAAAATAATTATGCAAATGAAACATGCATGGTACAAAGAACGCAAAGAACACCTTGACATTGTATGTTGATGTTTTCAAGTTGTAGTATGAATTATGGGAACAGGTTGTCTGTGAGTGACCGGTCTTCCCTATAGTCACAACCAAACGTGGAGATATATCTTTAAAGTATCCATTCTGAAAGGAAACACTGCTGTATCTTCAACAGATTTCCCCCGGGCCTTCTCCAGGCATTTCATCACTTTATTAAAAATATTTAAGATGTCTCCTTGATTCCATCAACTCTAACACCACCAGATGGTGATGGTTCTGCTGCATCAGGGCAAATGTTTCCATCTTTTAATAGAGCACAACTAAAGCCATGGACCAATCTGCTAAGGCAGATACGATGACTTTGTTTTATAACCATAAGAAATTTGGTACTGATCGGTCCAGCGGTTTGTATAGAGGAATATTCTCCTGAGAACTGAGCAAAATTCCCCTTTAGTGTTTCTTGTGGTTTTCTATATATATATTTTTTTATTTTAAATGTATGCATTGTCCTAACATGGAGCACCATATTCATTTAGATGTGGAGGTTGACAGTGTATGGCTGTGGAGGTCAGTGTGAAGCTAGTTTGAGGACTATATGGGTGTATGGGGATGTGTAGCCAGGTAGGGAGCACCATATCCGTGGAAGAGTTGAGGACACTGACCTCTGGAGGTCAATGTGCAGTTTTTAGAAGAGACTGGTAGTTGTCTGCATGGTCCCACGTAATATGCAACTGCTAACTGATACAGCTCTAGGACAACCGTGAAGAGATGGCTTACATACCAGGTGTTCAAAGATTTCCATGTTGTCAGACATGTCTCTAGTCATTCAGACAGCTTGGGTTGAGGCCGTGCAAGCCTGCAAGAGACCAGTTAACATTTGTCAGTAAAAATAGGAGCACGTTCATATGCACAACATTTCAGGGTAGCAGAAGTAGACAGATGTGGGGCCTGTAGCCTTCCTTCTAACCTCATGCTCCCCGATTTAAAACGGTGGGTGACAGCCAGGCTATTCACAGTAAGTAGGTAAATTGGAGTGGCTTATTGTCACTATCGGCAGAGTGTGAGGATGTCAATTGTCAATCCCCTCTTCAGGGTACTAGACCCCTGGGAGATGGATTGCTGAGGAGGAGCACAACACCTACCATCAGCTCCTGTGCTACTCATTATGCTGAGTTGGCGGTGCCTGGGATCGAATCCAGAACCTTATGGTCCGAAGGAAACTGCTCTACCAACTGAGCTAGACGCTGATACATTAACAGAACAAAGCCAATTAAATCAATACAAACAAACTTCCATGCATACAGCAGTATTCCTTACATTAACACCAAGACAGAAATAAAACATTTCTGTTTACGTTAGTAAAGATTTGATCTTGATTATTGCTGGGTGACTGGTTTGATTTCGTTTTTATGTATCATTCAAATGCTTAGGTATTTTTGTATGTACAACTTGTTGTATTGAATGTTGTTACTAGATCCTTAACCAGCTTTCAAAATGAAATATTTACATCCAGTAACACTTATTACTTTTTTGATTTGATTTAAACTAACATGAAATGTATCAAAATGTATCAAATATCAGATTCAGGTGTTAGTAGACGTTCAGTTTAATAATTGTGTGATTTTATTCATAACACCATAACAGATTTAAGCTCCAACAATAAACATGTTTGTGTTTCTCTCTTTACATACTGTAGATTTGATTTTCTCCATTGACTGTGAATGAAGGATTTCTCTTGTACGATTGTGCGCCCTAGTGGACTGCATTCATAACTGCACTTAACTTTTTGATTGATTGGATACTTTATTAACAGTTTGCACAGAGGTACAGACAGTTATACAATAATGCTAAAATGATAACACGAAAAGCCCTGAGGGCTTGTTTCCACTGTGGTCCTGCAGAGTACCTACCTCAAACTGTCATGTTTGAGTGAAACACTGCAGGTGTTCCTTCTGTTCTCTGCCTGGACTATTTTACAGAAATAAGGGATTTTGTTACATATTGTTCATCTTTTTATTTATTTATTTGTATATATTTGTTATCCATAAACCTGTTAACAGCATTCACATTGTACTCCGACAAATAAAAAATGTCCTTTCATTCACATTTTCACTGGATACTCTGCATATGCGCTGTTAATTTGACTACTTCCTTTCTCTCTCTCTCTCTCTCTCTCTCTCTCTCTCTCTCTCTCTCTCTCTCTCTCTCTCTCTCTGAGTCTCCCGCCCCTCTCTCTCTCATGAATTCGTTGTAAATAATTGTTATTTTGAAATTATACTATGCTTTCATCTTTTGTATTTGTAAATATTAAAATCAGATTCAAAATCACAATCAGCAGTAATGTGTTTTTTGTACATTGAGTACTGTTTATCTTTTGTTTAAAAATCAGCAACAGTTGTATTGTAGTGTTATTTTTTACATTGACTATGGTTTAATCTTTCTGTAAAAACCATTGACCATTGAAACATCTCAATAATACTGTAAATGAATTCCACAATGCAATTTGAAAGCTCCACATTTGCCTGAATTACCATTTAAAATGAAAATGTGAGAAATGCAGTAGTAAGCAAGTGAATGTCACTCAAAGACATTACAATAGCATCATATATACAAGTATCAATCAACCATTCAAACCAAAACAAGGATATAACTTTATAAAGTTTTACCTGGGCTGCCATACATCTTTGTCTCTCTTAGATCTTTGGCATGCTTGGGATCTTCTTGCCACCCAGACTCAGAGCAGGTGCTGAAGGTCCATAAGAATCCATGGGCTTCTCTTCATTGGTCATTCTACTGGCACACTTGACAGATAAATACTTACACTGTCAGAAAGACAGAAGTCTTGCCACTGCTCAAATAGCTGTGAGTTGTTTCTCAGCTCGCCTGTTCAGGCACGTGCACACATAGACATCAAAGGGGGCTTGAGCCCCTGCCCTTTTACCCATACGTAGAAGTGCCCTCTCCAGACCATGAATGTAGTTACACTTACTAGTTTGGGGAAAAAATGCAAACGCACTCTTACCATGCCATACCTGAACGCAGCGTTCAAGAGAAATGCCATCTCCTGAACTTGAATGCAGCATTTTATGTTGAAAGACTTGCATCTCCAGTATTGGCTTGAATCTTGATTATACTTAGTTGAGTGCGACATCGACGCGTTGTGAGCTTGGAGATTGGCTATTTTCGGATTTTTTATCAAAAAAGTGCCCTTTTGGAAATTTCAGCCCCTGCACCTCTAACATTCTCTGCACGTCCCTGCGCCTGTTTATGATCTTTAGTGGGCAGAACCACCTGCGATGCGTAGGAGTTGCCCTGTAAATGGGTGTTGCTTTCACGGTCTCTTTCTCTCTCTGTGTCTGTCCTCTGCCTGCTTTCTGTCTCTATACTCCGCCCACTCCCACATTACAATCTCACCTATCTTGGGCCTTTTTGACTGAAGGGTGCTTGAATGAAATACACAGAATAATCTTTGGAGGGCCTATTAAAGTGTTTACTTTAAACTTAATCTAAGCCAGAAGTCTATGCAAAGACAGTGCCATCATATGGGTACAATAATATTGGTAAAACCATTATAAGAGACAGCCAGCCAGTGCAGATACTGTAGTAACAAAGAGTAAACATTTTATTCTTGTTTAATCATATCCGCATCGGTACTGGCCGATCCTGAGGAAAAGTATTGGTGATTGGTTTTGGCCCCAAACATCCTGATCAGAGCGCCCCCTATTGTCTGTGTGCGTGTTTTCTTGTCTGTCTGGACAGAATGTGTCCATATATGGATATACCACAGCTGTGTGGTCTACATCATAGTACTGACATCATAGATGACAGACATCATAAATTGAAATACTATATGCCTATTTCGCCCATGCAATAGTCCAGACTTCCTAACGCGAAATGAAATGGGTTCAGATCTGAGCCAAGTCTCCTGAGGAGGCGCGTCTGAAGCCTGTCCCGGACGGGAGTCTCAAGGCGTATAAACGGATGATGATTGTCAGGCGTAAGGGAGCTTGCCCTCATACAATGCACCATTGGAGATATATGAAGAAGAATCTGGACATAGATAACGGTATCAGTGACATGAATCTCAGATTCACAAATTCTCTTGTCTCCTGCAAGACATTTTAAAATTAAAATTGCTTTACATCATTCCCCTGGTTTTGAAATGAGCCAACTTAATGAGGATTCTTTTTTTTGGGTTGAAGACCACACATGGTAATTGAATTGTTTATTTACTTTAATGGTTATATGGCAAAGTCTCAATTAATGAATTACACCTATTACTGTGCTGCCCACAGAGGAGTGTGGGGGGAGCAGTTAGGGGTTAAAGTGTCTTGCTGAGGGACACCTCGACACATTGCCGGGAATGGAACCTGGGACCTCCTGCTTCCCAAGCGGCCTCCCTAGTTATGGAGGACAGGGCAGCTTATACACTGAACATGAGACAGAAACTGGACACAGGACCACCCCAAAAATCTCTTATGACCACATATATACAATGAAATACATTTGCCTTAAAACTATAACTACATAAATATATAAGTTCACGTATGATAGGAAATATGTCAATATGATGTGATATGTGATATGAGCCCCTGAAATAATTTACTATCACATTATTTCTGAATAAAAATGTACAGTAATTTGAGGCAGTTTCCGATATTGGTGCCACCTTTACATATCTGAGTGAAGATTAGTGGTGACTCCATGCTGACCGTTGCACACTGAGAGGAATTGCATGTTCCTACGTATTGAGTTACGCCCTCCTGGTGAAACTCCTCACTCTCAGGTGAAAAGAAACGTATCGGAGGAGACACATGCTCGTCTACAACACCCTCCCACATGACCAACTAGATTAGGAGGGGAGAAAAAGGGTAAAATGGAAAACAAACAATAAAATAATCAAAAATAATAAAGAGGGGTTGATGATTCTAAAATGACAAACTGGATGAATTATGTTGATGATGATTCAATGGACAGACATTGTGCACTAATGTTTTCTCCCCCTCGTGGTGGCGTTCCAGAATTGCGATCTCAAAATCTCTTGGTTTCCTAGAAAAACACATGCTTGACCTCATGGAGAGCGTAGATTGTCTTTATCGTTGGCATGTCTGGTGTACATTCTACGGTGTTGGTCGTCCACCTGCGTCAAGTACCATGTCCCGGGGAACAGCTCGACCACTGGGCTCTGTGGTACATAGCTTGCGAGGTGGTGACTCTCTTCTCGTAACTTCATGTTCTCAGCAAACACAGCAGGGGCCACCTTCCTCCGAGAGTCCAGTCGGACCTTCAGGTCACTAAGGCTGGCGAGCAGTTTGTCCAGTCCAGAGCTGGGTGTGCCGTCCTGTGTGACTGTGAGAGAGTAGAATGTGGCGGCGAATCCCGATCCATAGGAGAACACCCCGATCCTCTGACCCAGCAGCTGCTGAAGTGTGTGTTGTGCAATGACAGACGCTAGGCAGCCGTACACTGAGGGGGTGTACATGTTGCCGTTCTGGTTGGAGACCAGCAGCGATGGCTTGGTCTTATGCTCAAACAGCTCAGTGCTGGCTTTCATGAAGGCTTTTTCTACGTCCCGGTCGAAGTAGGTCTCCTCTAGCTTCACGTCTCTGAATGCTTCCAGGCCAGCGAAGGGTCCCGTCTCAGTATTGGGGTTTGGGTGGCTGAGGAGGTCATTCAGCATGAGCCGGGCCAGGGACTTCTGCACCAGCTTGCAGTACGGCGAGTGAAAGACCACGAAACGGAAATCCTCCAGGCCGAAATGCTTGTCCACGCTCTCTTTTTTCCACTGCCCGTGGATCTTGTTGCGGTACACGGCGTAGCACTGATCCAAGGCACTGAGGTAGCATTCGATGGACAGTTTGCCGTTCACTACAGGGTACTCTGACAGCATGTCAGGCTTGTAGAAGTCGTATGCATGCTTCATGTGCGTTCCCCGCAGTCCTCGGTCGAAGATGAGAGGAGCGTTGGGTCCGACCAGCATGGCCACCGCCCCAGCGCCGCCCGTGGGCCGGGCGCTGCCCGTGGCGTAGACGGCGATGTCCCCCGCCACCACCAGAGCGTAGCGGCCGTCCCAGTAGCTGGACTCGACCCAGTTTACAGCGTTGAAGAGTGCCGCAGTCCCCCCGTAGCAGGCGTTGGTTGTGTCGACCCCTTCCACGTCCGTGTTGCCGCAGCCCTCGAACAGCTGCATCAGGACCGTCTTGACAGACTTGGACTTGTCAATGATGGTCTCGGTCCCCACCTCCAGCCGTCCCACGCAGTCGTAGGCCAGCCGGTTCCTCTCCATGAGGCGCTGAACGGCGGTGAGGCACAGCGAGTTGATGTCCTCGCGGTCCGAGCAGAAGCCCATACGCGCCTGGCCCAGGCCCACAGTGTACTTACCGGGGGAGACGCCGTCAAAACTCTCCAGGTCTGCCTGGTCCACATACTGCGAGGGGAAGTACACCTCCAGGGCGAGGATGCCCACGTCTTTCGGCCATGTGGTCGACAGGCTGGCGCGATCTGATACGGGCATTAGGCCTATTATGTCTTAATTGCTGTAATTTACTGATCCAAAAAATTAAGAGATCTTCGATTCAGTTATGAATCTGATCCACTTAAAAGGGCCTGTTTTCTATCTCTATCCTGGTTTTTTGATTGATTGAATACTTTATTAACAGTTTGCAAAGACAAGCACAGGGAAGTACAGTTCAATACAAGGTCTGTTAAGAGGATGTTAAACCCAAGAAAGCACTATGGCTTGTTTCCATCTGGGTCCTTTGTACTCAATTCATCGAAAAAGTACAGTACAGTAAATTATTTATAAGACCACTGTCCCATATTAGGACACGTGTTCTGCTCCCAACGTGACGTCATATCTCACTGACAAGTTCATGGTTCTCCCCTCCAAGAATATTCAAAGTAACGGTCCCACTCCCATAGAGTTAAAATAACGGTCCTGATCCATGACGTTGACGCGATGACGTTCACCTCGAGACGTCACCACGTGCTTCTACGGATGAAGGCACGGTTCAGTTCATCTTCGCTGCTGCAGGTTTTGTGGGACATGCTCCGCTTAAATGACAACAATACACATCGAAATCAAACAACACGATGTTCCTGTACAATTAAGACCCCGACAGAAATGTAAAAGGGCGACTTTGAAGGTCAATTTAGGTCCTATAAATGGTTCATCATTTCACCGTTTGATAGGAACACAGGAACGTTGAAAGGATGATGCTGATGGTGTTTAGTGCAAATGCGATACCAGGCCAATGATGTCTAAAAGGTACTGTAATTTAATGTGTCACAAACCTATATGCTTTATTAATGACGATCTTAGATATTTAGAGATGATAGTTGACGTAGCACATAGGCTACTGTATAGGCTATGCAGTAATAAGGGCGAGTTATTTCATATAAGTGGCATCTGTTCTTCTGCCGCAAAGATGCATTACGTATAGCCCCTTTCGGGACCCTGTTTACCTTTTTTGTATTTGGGAAGGCGGTATACCAGGGTCCCTTGTATCCCCTACGGAACCTCTCCCTCCGCTAAGTAGCTCCGAGATGAGGTCCCTCTTTAATTCCTGCCGGTGTCCGGTCCGGCTGCGGTACCCATTTTCGCACATTTTCCACTTTTACATGTTTCTTACCCCTTTCTGCACATCGTATCCAAAAAGCAAAGCAATTGCGCCACTCTCTCAGATGTTTTAAAGGGATATTTCACTTTCAAAAAAACTTTTGGTCATTTTATCGTCTACTCAGGCTTTTGTGAGCCCCCCAGACAGTTTTTAAGTTGCTTGATTCAGTATTGAGATATTTGATAATCATTGTATCAGACACGCCCCCTTCCTATACAAACCCATTATAACTTCAAACTCCATTTTTAACCTGTTAGATTCATCAAAAACACCCGTCCTTGGTTTTGCTGACTCACCCTGCCCTCCTAATACGTGAGGGGGCCGTGTTTTTTCGATTACTTTTTTCAATTATTTAATTTAAATTTTTTATTGTATTTAATTGTTTTCATTTTCCAAAAGAAATATTACAAATAAATGAAAAAAGTTATCGAAAAAACACGGCCCCCTCACGTATTAGGAGGGCAGGGTGAGTCAGCAGAACCAAGGACGGGTGTTTTTGATGAATCTAACAGGTTAAAAATGGAGTTTGAAGTTATAATGGGTTTATATAGGAAGGGGGCGTGTCTGATAAAATGAATATCAAATATCTAAATACTGAATCAAGCAACTTAAAAACGGTCTGGGGGGCTCACAAAAGCCTGAGTAGACGATAAAATGACCAAAAGTTGTTTTGAAAGTGAAATACCCCTTTAAGTTCTAGCGGAACATAACAGCTTCCAACGTGTTGAAGAAAGTATTTAATTTGCATCGGATTTCATCCGGTTCCATAATATTTTGCACATGAAGATGCAATTCAACATTTGACCAGTAGGGTAATCAGTAATGTTATCTCTACGGGCGCAACTCTTGCGCAATGTCTTAAAAACATGGAACCGGATGAAATCCGATGCAAATTAAATACTTTCTTCAACACGTTGGAAGCTGTTATGTTCCGCTAGAACTTAAAACATCTGAGAGAGTGGCGCAATTGCTTTGCTTTTTGGATACGATGTGCAGAAAGGGGTAAGAAACATGTAAAAGTGGAAAATGTGCGAAAATGGGTACCGCAGCCGGCAGGAATTAAAGAGGGACCTCATCTCGGAGCTACTTAGCGGAGGGAGAGGTTCCGTAGGGGCTAGGTCCCTTGTTGGTTAGAACACGCTCTCTCGTACCGGCGGCTACCACTGTCTGGTCTCGGGTTTACAGCTCGTCGCTTAGAAGTTGCAGAGATTTCTCAAAGGTACCAACAAGAGCAATACTAACACGCGAGAAAGCGGCATCAAAAAGCGGGGATCGGCGATGCCGTTTAACATTTTTAATAATTTAGTAAACCTTAAGCTCCTTTCTCACACTCTGCTCCACTGCCCATGTTCCGCCTCCCCGCGGTGACTGACAAGCTGCGCGTCCTACGTTACTGCCTCTGATTGGCGAGCTCCTACACGCTTGCATGACAATCACAACGCGGGGAGGCGGGACATGGGAAGTGGAGCTGCAGGAGCAGAGTGTGAGAAAGGAGCTTAAGGTTTACTAAATTATTAAAAATGTTAAACGGCATCACCGATCCCCGCTTTTTGATGCCGCTTTCTCGCGTGTTAGTATTGCTCTTGTTGGTACCTTTGAGAAATCTCTGCAACTTCTAAGCGACGAGCTGTACGCCCGAGACCAGACAGTGGTAGCCGCCGGTACGAGAGAGCGTGTTCTAACCAACAAGGGACCCTGGATACCGCCTTCCCAAATACAAAAAAGGTAAACAGGGTCCCGAAAGGGGCTACATTACGTACAGCATGTGTGAATGTTGGTCGTAAAGTTGTCACTTATCCCAGTAGTACAGTAAATTAATGTAGCCTAAGCTATTCACTCTAATTGTTTAATTTAACTCTGAGTGTAGTAGGCAAATGAAACCTAATGGACCTGTAAGTGAACAGTTTTTTAAAACGGTTTGTATGATGTTCTGCGTAGTGTATATCTGTCTGTCATTTAATGTCTCTATGAATTGAGTACAACGTACCCCAATGGAAACATGCCATAGGCTTTCTTGTGGGTTTTAAATCCTATTAGCTGACCTTGCATTAGACTGTACTGTCATGTGCTTTTTTTCTCCAAACTTCTAATAAAGTATTCAATCAACCAATCAATAAGGGATTGACGATTTGAGTGTGTTGGATAGATAATTAAGACTACATGGCCATATTATAAGGCACAAAAACAAACATGACTTCTGCCACTGTTGGACCCATAATAAGATAACAAAAATAATGAATGTCACAGACGTCCTCTTGTGGGTTCAATGCATTGACTCACATGACTTTTGTGTTACAAACCTGACATCAGGATCCGCCTCCAGTGTGGAAAAGGCCCAATCACGTGTTATGGAGGACAATGGATGATCCCACAGGAAATCAGATTCAAGCGCCTTGGCAGCCATGGGCGGGCCAAAACACCACCTGGTCCCCTGCTTCAACTCATGGACCCCAATACAACCCTGTACCCGACTTGCAGCATCTCAGCCTGACTTCAGATCAGCTACCAGCCTCTGAGCATCACAACCAGGACGATCAGAGAAACTACAGCGTCCTATCACCCTCGCATGATGCTCATTATGAGGCACTGTGCAAAACATCTCACGCTGGCCACAGTTCCCCGCCCACAGCATTACATGCTAGCAACGCTGACCAGAATGCACAACCTGTTCATATTTTACCCGCGGCTCCAAAAAACATACCTCCTCCACCTTCCCTCCCGATAACACGTCAACATACACAGTCTTGCAGACCTCAGCCCATGTCACCTTGTGCCCCCTGCACCTCCCACAAAGCAGTATCCCCTCCTGTCCAACCTTCATGTCCTCACCAGGGTCTATTCAACGGACCGAAGTCACCACATCAGAGAGAACCGGCCGCCCCCCACCATCCGATGCAACAGTGTGTGAGCCAGGGACCACGAAGCATGCCTCAGACCATGTGTGGAAGACCACCAGACCCGGGTTCTCATCCTCATCCTCCTCTTCCCCCTCCCGGGGGATTTGGCTACAATCCCAGCCACACCTCCTCACCCACCTCTCCTGTCCAACAACAACCTCAGTGGGCACCTCCACCACCGCATTATAGTGGTACGTTTTATGGCATGGCTCTGTAGGCTAGTGATCTATAAGAGGGTATTAGCCAGAGGAGCAGATAGTTTTACTGTTGATTTTAATATCACCTGGAAATTTGAATTAAAAAATAGAGAAATTTGGTAATTATTCCAAAATAAAAAGAACTGTCATGCATTGGGATAATGTGTAGGCAATAATACAAATTATACATGACTTGTAAGTAGACTAAATATATGCAATAACAACAGTATGGCCCTTGAAGTTCAAAAACTAAATTTGTATCAGTAACTATTGAAATAACTTGCTCATGAACTTGGAACAATCCATTGCCTCTGTCCTTATGTTTTCCTCAGGTGTCATATATGAGTCTGTTCCTGCGGCAGCTGACCGTCCTTGCAGAAGGCCATCGGAAGAGGGGAACATGGTCTGAATGATGCACAACATCTTATTGTTATCTTATTACATGTTAGAGTAATGCAGAGGTGGATGGGTTAAGTTCCCTGTGAACTAGGCATGCAACCGTTAATCAAACTAATAATCAATTCGAAAATATCATTCCTATTCTGGGCATGTCTTCTATAGTAGAACATTTAAAAAAAATGTCAAATAATTCTCAAAATAGCAGATCTACAAGCTCACAACGCATTGCAATGCGACATGTTATTTTTGCCAAATGTTCACCCCAGAATAGGGACGTTTGATGGGGTTAAGTCGTATTTCATGCATACATGACAAAAATTCAAATTTTACACTGGTGCCAGTAAATCACCTGGGCCCAAGAATTCCAAACTTTTATCCCTATATACGAGTGGATCAGATTCAGATTTTGGGTAGTTCAAAACCCAAAAATGTCAATAAGAAAAACACCCAAAATCCAAATAAGATCTATTCGGATAGAGATTAAAAGTTTTCAATTCTTGGGCCCTGTGGATAAATCAGTAAAGTACATCTCCCATCAGAAAACCAGCACCAGGCCCATGAGTTTACATGTCTTGACTTGGTTGTTGTACTTTGTTTCCAGTCTCCCAGCTCTGAGTCTCGCTATGGTTTGGACCCGAAGCTGCTGCCCAGCGCTGTAAGCCCTCCTCTCGTACTTCATGATTATTTTCACCCATTTCAGTCAGTTATCATTGACTGACTCATTTACATGTCTCTTTCTTTCTTTTTTTCTTTCTATCTTTCTTTCTTTCTCAGGTGAAGGTGATGGCAGAGGACAGGGAAGAATGGGAGGGTAAGGTTTTCATGTCAGAGCCCTACTCCTCCCTTCCCCCACTGGCTACCACAGCCTGCATCATAGAGGACATGGGTAAAGACGCACGCACGTACACTCACTCACTCACTCACTCACTCACTCACTCACTCACTCACTCACTCACACACACACTCACTCACTCACTCACTCACTCACTCACTCACTCACTCACTCACTCTTATTTAAAGAACACATACCTACAAAAAAGTATTCTCATTTTCCAAGCGCATCTCATCTCAGTGCCTCAGTGACACGTCTGTGTCTCTGCTGATGTCCAGGTAATGCCAGTCCCAGAGCCATCCGTTCCACCTGTTACTGTGTGCCCTGTGAGGGCCAGACCGCCTTGCTCAGCCGCCTGCCCCTGGGGGCTCTGATCACCCCTCTGGCTACAGAAACTCCTGGAGAGGTTGGTCTGGTGCTTGATCACACATGCACGCACGCACGCATGCTCATCAAAAACTGTTCACATTTATATACGTAAGGCTGTGCTGGGATACAGTCAGGGCTTACTGAGGGATTATTTTCTTAGAGATTATTCTTGATTACCGATTAATGAAGAACATTCTAAATGCCGATCTACTGTCTGTCTGTCTGTCTGTCTGTCTGTCTGTCTGTCTGTCTGTCTGTCTGTCTGTCTGTCTGTCTGTCTGTCTGTCTGTCTGTCTGTCTGTCTGTCTGTCTGTCTGTCTGTGTCTGTGCTTACCTGCCTGTCTGTGTGTCCCTCAGTGGTCCTTACCAGTGTGCAGTGAGGCAGAGTGTGTGAGGGGTTGTGCAGAATGTGGGGCCTACATGTGCCCTGCGATGGGCTGGCAGGATTGCGGCCAGAGGTCTTTCTGTCCCTTCTGTGGTAAACTCAGTGAAGGTAAGACAACAAATCAATGATTTGGAAAACGTTCAATTTACTTTTATTGTACGTTACACTTTTCTGCTTGGATCAATTAGGTTAGATTAGTTTTCTTTGTTGGGGGTTCAGTGTCAAACAGTGTTTGTTGGCACACATTGGGCCTCATTTGCTGTACGAAACAAATGTATGACAGAAAACTGGGTCATTTCCACACATAGCTCGCCATTTATCAGTTTCGACATGAGTGAAGATGACAATTTATTGTTGTTCTGTCATCTAAGCATATGCAGTCATATATTCATCATTTATGAATATAGAAGGATGTAGTCTATGGCAAAGTACATTGACTATGTGTGTCAAATATCAATGCCACACAAAAAAGTGGAGAGTCCTAGGGTTCCCGCCGAGGCAGAAATCCAATGCAAAAACAATAGAGGAGCGACACCACCTGTCTTCCTCAGGCAGCAATGTCAAATATCAATAACATAAATAGAATAGTTGGGTCTGGGTACCCCCAGGGGTCCTAAAGGGGGTTCTAGGCTAGGGGGTTCCCAGCAAAATGAGGTGCAGTTGAATCACTTTAACACTATTTTATACTTTGGCTATTTGAAAATAGCTGATCAGATCTACAGCTGGCATTGGCAACACACTGTGATGCAAGGCGTTGTGATATGTCTCCATCTGATCAGTTACTATGTGTTTCTGGTTGGCTATTTTCCCTGTGTGCGTGTGCGTGTGCGTGTCTGTGTGTCTCAGTGGCCTGGCAGTACTACCAGCCCACCAAGGGGGTGGATGGGGTCCGAGTCGATAAAGGCAAGAGGCCTGAGCTCAGTATGGGATCCTATGAGATCCTCAACTCCCAGAAGGTTAGATCAACTTTACTATTGTCAAGTTTGTGTGTGTGTGCCCTTGTATGTACTAAGGATGCATCGGTTCTCTGTTTAATTTTGACTCGTACAGTTCGCCATCCACGGTTCAATTCTTATTGAGAGATGAAAACAGCCAAGAGCTAACCATAGCTTTATTGCCGTAAAGTGATGTTTTTCTTTACGAGTTGAAGTCATTGACAGAATGGAAAAGCTCATTTTCTTTTTGGAGAAATAATTTTGGAAACATTTTCAATATTTCTTTCAAACTCCCCCTCCCAAAATATACCGAAAACGGATGAAAACCGTGACCCAAGAACCGAGGTTTGAACCGAACCGGGAGCTAACCGAACCGTTGCATCTGTAGTATGTACGTCAATAGATTTGAAGTTTGATGTCACTTTCGTTACCCCCACTGGGTCACGGAGTCGTTTTAAATAACGTTTTTAACGTCAAGTCATATAAGAACTGTGTTCCAAAAATAAAATAGTTGATTTTACTCGTAATGGTTATGAAGCATCATCACACATGTAAAATTGCATTATACCGTACATATCAACCCCAGGATGAACCTGCAGTGTTGCTGCTGGCTGTAGACGTATCTGCCTCCGCACTGAGAGGAGGACATCTGGACTTTATAACACAACAGATACAATCTCTACTCGCCTTTCTCAATAGGTATCTCACACACACACACATGCACACACACGCTCAGGCACGCACACACACACACAGACCGTGCTGAATAGTATCCAACAATTCAAGCAAGCTGAATAATGGCTGTTTTATATCTGGTTGTCTGCCCTGTCACACACCGAAAATAGCCGATCTACAAGCTCACAACGTGCCACCCTTTTAGATTGGCTATTTTTAAGTATGAATCAGCCGTAACCGCTCAGCTTTGGTGTGGCACTGTAGTCAGTTTATGTCCTTATCTGATTGGTTGGAGGAAGGACGGTGCTGCCCAATCAGATGTTCGTGTGGGTTTGATGACCTATGACAGCAGGCTCCACCTCTACGACCTCAGCCCCGCCCTGTTCCGCCCACACATGCTGGTTGTCACGGAGACAGAGGACCTGCAGCTCCCTGTGAGGGAGGGGCTTCTCGTCGCCCTCAAAGACTGCATAGACAGCCTTGGCAGGTAACAGTCATATCCACACAGACTGCATAGACAGCCTTTGCAGGTAACAGTCACATCCACACAGACTGCATAGACAGCCTTTGCAGGTAACAGTCACATCCACACAGACTGCATAGACAGCCTTTGCAGGTAACAGTCACATCCACACAGACTGCATAGACAGCCTTGGCAGGTAAAGCCTCGGTTATACTTAGTTGCGTGCCGGTGTCGTTCTCAGTAAATAGCAGATCTACAAGCTCACAATGCGAATGTGACGCGTTGTGAGCTTGTAGATCTGCTATGTACGCCATGCAACACCAGCGTGCAACTTAGTATAAAATCAGGCTTAACAGTCTTTTCCACACAGACCAGTCTGACCATCAACTAGCATCTAGTTGATGGTCCTGCCCTGCATTCCAAATGGAGATTTTAACAATAAAAAGAGTACACTGCAGAACTGCCGCAGTACAGGAGCAACTTATTCAAAGAAGCAACGTTTCGGTCACTGATGACCACCTTCAGGCATGATCAACAAATCTTTAACATTAAGTGGGCCAGTAAAGTATGACTCCAATGTTTTCTTCTGATTCTCACCGTTGCGTGTGTGTGTGTGTGTGTGTGTGTGTGTGTGTGTGTGTGTGTGTGTGTCAGTGTGTTGCAGCGTCTCCCTCTGTTCAGTCCAGAGTGTGATGACTCCAGTGGAGTTCCTTTGGAGATGCCCCTCAAAGCAGCTTTGACCATATTTCAGGTGAGCATGGATCTGATGCATAACTAGACGCGTCGCAATTCAGGGCAATTGCAAAGTATGGTTGCGCCGACGCCGGTCGCGGCCTTCTGGACTCGAGGAATACGCTTGGAGGTATACCGTCGGAGGCCGCGTGACGTGCGATTCGAATTCGGTGCTGATCGGATCCCGCGTTCGTGACACGTGCCGTTTTGATTTGAGGAAATAGGCCCCTCCCACTAAAGAAACAGGACCCTCCCACAAATGTAACGGCCCAATCATATTGTCACCTCACTCCTGAGATCACTTGCTTTTCATTTTGAAGGGACTGATCCCCCCAAAAATCATGTTTTTGCATCATACGGTGACATTTTGCGCATTTGTGGCGCCCCCTGTCAAAGTGGAAATGCTTTTGGGGATTTGTTGAGTAAAGCACCCTCGACATGTGATTCAAATTTGGGATTGATCGGACGTTTCGTTTGTGATTTTTGGCATTCTTTGTAAAACGGGCCCCTCCCTCTAACTTTGGAAGCCAATTACGGACAAACGGTAAGGACTACAAAATCATGTGTACCGATTTTTGTAAAATTTGGACAAAATGTGGGAGGAGGAGCTAAAAGTGTGTTTTGAAGAAAATTCAAAATGGCGGAAAATCTTTCCGGACGCAAATGGGCGTGGCCTATATGGGAAGTTGCGTCTTGACCCAAGGAATCTAAATTTTGATTTTACGACCTACGGTTCAAGAGTTATAGGCCAAAAGGTAAAGTGGGCTGTTATAGCGCCACCATTAGGCTGTGGTGTAATATTTGTTTAAATAATTTGGCAATACCTCCCCTCCAAATCTGGTAACTCTAGCTCTTACGGTTTCTGAGAAAAAAATACTTGAATTTGAGTTTTTTCACTTTTCCATTAAAGTGGATGGGGAAATTTAATGCACTAATAAATCAATATCAATAAAACTATGCAACCAATCTCTTAGCAAAGTACAAGCAGTCTATTCCCGATGAAGCCGGTCATTATGACATATGGCAAGAAATTGGGAAAAATTAACTGTGGGAGAAATAGCGAGTAAGAAAAAAGTTTATCTAGAAAATGAAATAAAGTCGGTAGAGTACTATAGTCTGGTTGCCCATTCGGGCAACCACACTAATAAATGAATAAATAATACAAATTCATTCATTTCTTTTGTGTTAATGCTTGCCGATAATGACATGCCTAAACTAGGGATGTCAGGTTGAAGGCAATCAGGGAACCCATCGCCAAATGAAATGGAAAAACAGCGCCCTCCGCAGTTTTTTACTATCTCACTTGGCTCTGGGAGGAAGTCGACGTAGCACACGTGCGCAAGGAAACCGGGGTTTTGGTCCATAGATATAGAAACCTAGATACCTCATTGGCCTCTGCAGTTCATTGGAGCGACTGGTATCTCAATACAAGGCTCTTCCGCAGGGCTGTTTCACTACTGACCAATCACATCGCGTTGACTACTGGCCAATCACAGCGCGTCTAACTGACTAGTTGCTGCACGAGAGAAAAGACCCGCCCCACCTGCCTCTGATTGGCCTACCGAACGCCCCCTGCTGAAGCGGAAGGAAGTGATAGGCTAGCCCTGCGGAACAAGGAAGCGCGCCCGAGATACGAACGCTTCAGAGCCGAAGGAGGCGTCTACCTTTATATGTCTATGTTTTGGTCTGCCTTCAGCCTTTCACTTCCGGTGGTGCGACTATGTTTTTATTCCCACTAACAATATTTCTACACGGAACACTAACATCACTTCTCCCAGAGAACATGGGTCGTTTTGGTTATAAGCCCACTTGTTTCTATGATGAAAGCAAGTTAAAATGTGAATATCTTCTCCGAGGACGCTATTGTTAATGAGTTTCGGTTTGTTTCTCGTGGGGAAGGATCGGCAGACACGTAAATCCCGCCCACTACATTTGATTGAGTAAAGCGCGGCCTGCTTCCTGATCTGAAGGCACGCCCACTTGTAGGCCAGTGCGTACGCGATATGACGAACCCCCCCGACAGATTCAAACGCAGAGCAGAATCGGTTCTTGAGAGATTAGGTTGAAGGTAGTTAATGAATAAACAACAAAGACGTGTCTGTGTGTCACATGTCACATAGGCTCGATATGTATGGCCCTGGACTGAGATGCACTCAAGCCTAAAATCAGATTAATCTGCATGATGTGTTGAAATGTTCAGAAATGGAGAAAAAATTAAATGCTAAAAATAACTAAATGTGAGGTTAAATGTGAACACTAGGGGGAGACATTGCATTGGACACCAAAAGACAACCCCTTTCTCTTACAAACCTCAATTCCATTTGGTATGTGACCTTCAGAAGCAACCTATTTAGTTGGGTGGTCTGTAGTCTTTAATTGCACAATAATTTTGAATCAATCAAGTCGAGTCTGATCACATATCGAGGTGGAGTAAGATGCCTAAAACATAGCCATAGCTCTGATCAACAGTGGAGTGATCCTGTGCTTGCTTACCCCGGACGAACTTTCGGAGCTTTTGTCAATTATATAGTAGTAAGATAAGATATATACACAAACCTATATATATATATATATATATATATATATATATATATATATATATATATAAAATTTAAATTTAAAAAATAAATAAATGTGTAATTCTATTGGCATCAATAGAACTCTAAGTAACTTTGAAAAATGTATTGTCTACTCACTGCAACTGTGCTGTGGAATGAAAAAAACACAACATTTTGTCAACTCTGTCACCGTCATTAGTACATATATGCACACACGTGAAACTCGTCCTCTGCATTTACCCATCCTATAACAACCTCATATATATATATATTTCTGGAAAATATTTAAATTCAGCAATACATTGATATAAAATGTACTTTGTAATTCGTACTTTTGAACACTCAAGTATTGTTTTTAAAGCAAGTACTAACTGAAACAGCACCTGCACAAATCGGTGCATGCATGGCAAAGGCTTGTGTTGTGTAGGACATCAGACCAGAGTGCTGTGTCAGCTCATATAAAGGGTGATGATTCCTTTACACCTGTAGATTACAACTAGAGATTTAATTGACACAGCAAGAGGTAGAACAGGTCAGAGAGCGAGGGAGAGCCAGGACACATAAATAAACATTTCCAGTACATATTCTGTAACCATATACATCACAGAGATGCCAGGACTCAGATGTCGATTTTACCAGCACCGGTTACCAGAGGTAACAGATGTTGTGATGGTGACGGTGACGTCTATTGAGGAGATGGTTGCCTATGCCAGCCTTTTGGAGTACAACAACACCAAGGGCATGATCCTATTCACTGAGCTGTCACGTCGACGTATCCGCTCCATCAATAAGCTCATCCGCATAGGTCGCAATGAGTGTGTACAGGTCATCAATGTAGACAACGAGAAACTATACATTGATTTATCAAAAAGAAGAGTTTCCCCAGAGGATGCCGCAAGGTGTGCAGATAAATTCACCAAATCCAAAACTGTGTACACTATCCTTCGACGCGTGGCTGAGATGCTTCAATACACCAAGGATGAAGAGCTGGAGAGCTTGTTTCAGCGCACTGCCTGGGTCTTCGACGAGAAATACAAGAGGCCCGGATATGGAGCGTATGATGTCTTCAAACAGGCTGATTCAGATCCTTCAATCCTCGATGGCCTGGACCTGACGGAGAGAGAGAGGAACGTGTTGATTGACAATATCAAAACACGACTCACTCCGCAGGCTGTCACAATCAGAGCAGACATTGAAGTGCAGTGCTACGGGTATGAGGGGATTGATGCCATCAAAGATGCCCTGCGGGCAGGCCGGGCCTTCTCGACGGAAGCCATGCCTATTAATATAAACCTGATCGCTCATCCACGATTCATGATGACTACGACCACACTGGAGCACAAAGAGGGCCTGTCTGTCCTCGACCAGGCCATGGCTGCTATCAAGGAGAAGATAGAGGAGAAGAAGGGCATCTTTAACATCCAAATGGAGCCCAAAGTGGTGACCGAGACGGATGAGATAGAATTGGCCCGGCAGCTGGAGAGTCTAGAGAAAGATAACGCTGATGAGGTGGTGGCCCGTCAACTGGAGAGTCTAGAGAAAGATAACGCTGATGAGGTGGTGGCCCATCAACTGGAGAGTCTAGAGGAAGAGAACGCTGAGGTGGACGTAAATTATGACGCAGAGGAGATGGTAGCCCAAGCAGAGGACTAAGCTCATCTAATAGGCCATCATTGGGACATTCGGGACATTTCCAGATGGGCCTGCCTGTGTAATCATTAGGGGTGTGCCGATACACTAATTTCACCAAACGATACGATATTTGGCTCACAACTTCGATACGATTTCGATACGATACGCACTTTCTTTATTATGAAAAATATATGGTGGAGAAAAAAAGCAAATGCAAACAAATAATTCTGTTTTTGCATTATTCAGATATGCGAACTTGTAGCTTTTCAGCTACAATAGCCGTTTTGAATCCAAATAGGGCAATAGTGTGACACCCCTGACCCGAAAAAAAAAAAACATGTTGTCACCCTTTTCACCTCGGGGCTGTTTGCATGCCTGATTATTATTATTGTAAAAAAAAAAAAAAAAAAATTGAAAACGATATTTTTCTTTTTCAAAACGATACATATCGTCACGAAAACGTATCGCGATATATCGTGGGACGATATACATGTGGAGTGATCCTGTGCTTGCGAATCGCTGTCGAACTTTCGGAGCTTTTGTCAATTATATAGTAGTAAGATAGTAAGATAATAATAATAACGAGACGCGTCGCAATTCAGGGCAATTGCAAAGTATAAGTGGATGGGGAAATGTAATGCACTAATAAATCAATATCAATAAAACTATGCAACCAATCTCTTAGCAAAGTACAAGCAGTCTATTCCCGATGAAGCCGGTCATTATGACATATGGCACGAAATTGGGAAAAATAAATAAAAAAAGTAGAATAGAAAATGAAATAAAGTCGGTAGAGTACTATAGTCTGGTTGCCCATTCGGGCAACCACACTAATTATACAACCCATTATTATATGAAACCTGGAGGCACTCTGTTAATTTATTGTCTCCGCCAGGCCTTTTATAGCGCCACATTTCACGCAAATCGGTACACATGATCTCTATAGTCATGTGATAAAGACGAATCTGTTTGATTTTTCATATTCCATCCTGATTGGCTAAGATTGACATCTAAAGTTTGCAGGATTTACCCATTTTGATCAAAATGCCTCAAATCATGAACGCTGCATCCGATTGCGGTGAAACTTTGCGCGCACATTCGCACTACATTGAAGAACAAATGCCACCCTTTTGAAAAAAAATTAATATTACTCCTATCGATTTTGTCCAAACATCACACAAATCGGTACACCTCTCTATAGTCATGTGATCAAGATGGATCTGTCCTAGAGATGCACCGATTGAAAAATCCGTGGCCGATATCGATTACCGTTTTTTTTTAAGTCTGACCTGCCGATACCGGTTTTACCGATTTATCTAAGAACTAGACAACTAACTAGAATTTATTCAGGCCGAGTACAAGTACTTAATTTTGTGTATTTGCCAGAGACAGAGTACCAATAAGATGAAACCAGGAAAAGAACACTTATGCCATATCATAATAGTACAATATCCAAAATCACAGACGATATCCAGTCTAATATCATGATATGGCGATTCTGTCCGATTCTTCATATTCCATCATCATTGCTGGCCCACAATAACCTACCTGATCTGGCGGAGACCTGTGCTCCTAGGAGCACTTTTTCTAGTTTTCTATGTATTGAGCAGTGGAATGTTCTGGTAGCATGTACATGGCTTTACATACCTGCGTTCTTACTGTTTCATGCATCATCTTTTGCATATAACAGCTGTAATGCCAATTGAAGTGCACTCAAGGTGCAGTCTGATATATTCCATACTACTTGTCTGGAAGTCTAAATGGTTTCAATGTAAAATTTATTTAAGTGAATGTTTAGAGTAAGTGTTGAGTATAGTCGTGTTGTATTTGAGACCACCTAAAGTGTGACCAAGTCAAGGCCAAGACCAAAGTTGTCTAGGATGTCTAGACCTAGTTGAGACTCGGACCAGAATTATTTTAAATTCAAATTGAGACTATTATGACCAATTAATTCATTTTTTCATTTTGCTGCTCTATAGGCGATGAGCTGTCCAGGGAAGCTGTTGATGTTCCATACTGCCCCTCTGATGGAGGGGCCTCATGCACAGTGCTCCTCAGCGTTCTTTGGCTCCAACAAACCAAAGGTAACATATGCACGCATGCTCACACCTGTACACATGGTTATGTTATGTTGCTGCTATAGCATACAACTTATCAAGGTATCTGTATACATTCTTATGCCTTCTTGCACATTTAGTTTAGCTTTTATGCTGATGTTGCCATTGCTGCTGCAGTAATTCTTCACAAGGCTTTTAGTCGTCTCTTGTTCTAGAATCTCTTTGTATTGAATGCAACTCTTGATTCCATCTACCAGTCCATCTTCCAGCCATCAGAGTTTGCCGTCTCGTTGGCCAATGACTGTATCAGTCAGGGCTGTGGCGTGCACCTTTACATCCTGTCCCAGCAAGAGGTGGGAGGGGCTTGGCCGGGACACGTTCCTTATCTGACAGGAGGAGCTCTGTACACCTACAGCAACCTGCAGGTAGGGGGAGCTCAAAAATAGGTGTGATACGTGTTCATCACATGACTCTCGAGATAATGTGGCACGATTTGCGTGAGTTTAGAAGGAAATGGTACGAGTGTGTTTTGAAGAAAATACTACAATGCTAATGACACACACACACACACACACACACACACACACATACACACACATACGGACATTAAAATATAATGTCCGTACCTGGCCTTTGGCCTGGTGAAGATAATGACACTTCATATCACAGCAAATGTATGCTCCATCTTATGACGCCGTCAGTCTGGAAAATGTTACAACAAATCAGGTACAAATCAGGCTTTAGTCACCAGCTCTGTTGATGCACTCATCACCTGGTTGGAGTGAGAGATCATGTCTCTTATACTGTATGCAGTTAACATCAACAGCTGGACTTTCCTTTCTTACCCCACCCCCCCCCCCCACAGGGTGAGATGGACAGGCAGCGTTTCAGCACCGATCTGCAGAGGAGTGTGGAGACAGAGACAGGCTACAAAGCTCAGCTCAAGATACACGTCAGCAAAGGTGTGTGTGTGTGTGTGTGTGTGTGTGTGTGTGTGTGTGTGTGTGTGTGTGTGTGTGTGTGTGTGTGTGTGTGTGTGTGTGTGTGTGTGTGTGTGTGTGTGTGTGTGTGTGTGTGTGTGTGTGTGTGTGTGTGTGTGTGTGTGTGAGAGAGAGAGCATTCGCTTCCATAGTGGAAGAGAAAGATGGAATGCAAAAGAGATAACATGTGCACGAGAGGTCCTGAAAGCATGAGCGAGATTACGTGTCCTGCGTACGTTTCCTGTCTGTGTGTGTGTGACACCAAGTGTGATATCTGGATGTCCTCTCTAAAGCATTTCACGCGTTCCACAGATCTGCGAGTGTCTGGGTGTTTTGGGATGGTTGTCCCAGGGCCAGGCCCCAGTCAGGTGGCCCTAGCGACCCTGGACTGGCGCACCACGCTGGCTGTGGAGCTCAAGCACTGCAGGCCTCTGGATGAAAAGAGGGGTGTCGCAATACAGGTGCAGTAGGTGCAGCAGAATCACCGTTATCAAGTCAAGTTCTGTTGATGTTTCTATTTGACAAACAACAAGACAGGGTCTAATAACGTGGGATCTCGGACTTCATGTGGCCAGTCTATGACGTCAGTCATGTATGACGTATCCACGCATGACACCAAATTTGGGCACGTTTTCATCCCGATCTGACTGCCATTCATTTCCATTATAACAGTTGAAAAGATTTTAATTAGATAAATTGTGATATTATCAAACATAAATATCCCAAAAGGAAATGCACATTTTTTCAGTCTGACCAAAACAAAAAAAATCACAATCAATCAAAAAAATGATTGACCAGACGGGTGGGGGGGTTGTCAAAAGCAGAGGCAAACAAACAGGGCTCCCCCAGGCAAACTGAACCCTGGATATAAATGATATCACGCCCTCCTCTCTCTGTATTAGGTGGTGCTTTCCTACAGCAGCCAGAGAGGCGAGAGGAGAACCCGGGTTCATACACTGACTCTGCGCTGTTCTCAAAACCTGCAGGACATCTTCCGCCACTGTCAGGCTCAAACCCTGCTCACCTTCTACTGCAAGAGGAGTACGTACGAAACCCATCAGCGGTTTACGCATTGAACAACTCTTCCTCATACATAATTCATTCATTCCCATGAAGGGCTGCAACTATCCATTATGATTTTAGTGATTATTCTATCAATGACTTTTTCGATAAATAGAATAATCAAGAAGCGAGTTTTGTTATTTAAAAAATGTATGAACAATTATTTTTTATTGACTAAATTGATTAGTCTGATTAAACACTTGCAAAAACGAAAAAGCTCGCAGCTCGCGATGAAACACGCTATTTTTTTAAAAATCTATTATTTTATGCACCTCATTTTCTATTCCCATGTAGTTTTTTACAACCTTTCCGACTGTGACGACCATCGTCATTATTGTCATAGGTAGCGTATGTGGTGGTCAGTGGCACATTGGATATCAGTGCAGTATAATATATGCCTGGGGAAATCTAAATTCAATATATGGGCTTGAACAGCTGCCGCTAACCAACCTGCGCCCACTGTTTTGAAAACTAACGTTGACGATATCACCATCCAAATATTAACGCTCTAAAGCTTTGCACTGCTTCTGCAATGCAATTATCTTATATATAAAAATTGCCTTGTGGATGGACGTTGGGCGCCACAGACGTAACATCCGGATTTGACCGGCCAAGCCTATGTTGTCATTGTTTTGTTGTCCTCAGCATACTGTGCAGCGCTGGAGCGCCCTTTGCAGGAGCTAAGGGAAGAACTGCAGGCAGAGGTGACGGAGGCGCTCGCCTCCTACCGCAAACACTGCAGCTCTGCCTCGGTGTCTGCAGGACAGGTACGTAGATACTGTTTTTCTAATCAGCCTCATGGCGACACTATATGTCCAAGCTAACCCACATTTGAATCACACATTGTGGACCTCTAAACAACACAGAGCCAAAACCTAATTCAGTCACCCAAAACTCTTGAAAGTCTTCAAATGCAAAAAAGAAAGGTTTTTGTTGTTGTTTTTTAAATGGGAAAATTATATTTCGGTCAAGAGACCTTCATCAGGTTAAGTTACTTACTGCAGTGTTAACACTACAGTTTTTTAGGGCTGCCAAATACATGCATTTTATATCACAATAGGTTCGACAATAAGATATTGTTGAATTTGGCAATATTTTTCATTTTAATTGTCATGGATACATCCATCCATTCAACCACACACTATTCTTTTAATAGTTTTTGTTTTCCAAAGCAGTCGTGTTACAAATAATTGTATATTATTGTTTTTTTTTTTTTTACAAATCTCTTTATTATTTTTTATCAGACAACAGGGGCATCATGACAATAAAAAATGAAAACAAAGAGGTCTGATTTTTTGACAAGACAAAAACAGAAACAAAACAAAACAACACTTAAACAATACACAGCACAACAAAACAAACAGTAAAATGGATACAGTAATCAATGTAATTTTTAAATGTGAGACAAAGAAGATAATAATAAAGTAAACAGACAGGACAAACAACAGACAAGACACTCATTCATACCAGGGAACAAGAGGGGGAGAGAAGAGGGGGGGGGAGGGGAGGTTGTTTCTCTGCACAGAATATTAATTTATGAGTTATTTTTCATAGTAGGGAAGTCAATGAGGTCCAGAAAGGTTATAAAATTTAGTGGAACATATTAAGAAGTCATTGAGGGAGAACCAATGTAGCTTCGACATCAAGAGAGACACTAATTTGTGAGTTCTTCCACCATAGTAAGGGTGTCAATGTGGTCCAGAAAAGGTTGCCAAATTTTGTGAAACATCTTCAAAGAGCCGCTAAGGGAGAACCTGATCCTCTCAAGTTTGAGACAGTATAGAATTTCATGAATCCATCTGTTGTGTGTAGGAGGAGAGGGGTGTATCCAATTGAGGAGAATAAGCCTCCTAGCAAGTAGGGTCGTGAAAGCAATAACTCGGCGTGTTGAATTGCGCACAATAGGCGTTACTGTGGTTCCGAGAAGGGCTGTGAGGGGATCCAGGTCAATTGGTTCACCCAACACCACCCCAAGGGTGTTAAACACCTCTGACCAAAATGTTGACAATTTAGGGCAGGACCAAAACGTGTGCATGTAATCTGCTGGCGATTGTTTACACCTATTACAAGCATCGGACCTCTCAGGGTATATTCTGGCCAGCTTTGCATTGGTATAGTGGACTCTATGTAATATCTTGCACTGCAATACTCTGTGCCTTGCACAAATAGAAGAGGTATGTACCAGGTCTAGAGCATGATTCCACTGATTGTCTGTCATGATAATCCCGAGGTCCTGGTCCCAAGTAGCCCTCAGGGAATCCAACTGAGTCGAATTAACTGAAAAGATTGTGTCATATATAATTGAAGTAAGCTTCCTTTCACCAGCTCTAAGGGATAAAAAGGAGTCTATCACCGATTCCGGTGGTCGGCTCGGGAACTGAGGGTTCTGACTTTTCACAAAATGCCTGATTTGAAAGAAGCGAAACATGTGAGAATTGGGGAGGCCGAATTCAGCAGACAGGGCTGCAAATGAGGAGAAGACATTGTCAGTATAAAGGTCTTTGATGGACCGCAGACCCTTGTCTGCCCAAATCCGAAAGACAGGGTCAGTACATGATGGAAGGAAATGATGATTCCTGTATACGGGTGCTAGATTTGAGGACCTGTGTAGACCAAATTGCCTTCTAAACTGGTTCCAAATCTTTAATGTATTAACTACGATAGGGTTTTTGGACACTTGTTTAACCGGTAGGGGTAGTTGAGAGCAGACCACCGACCATAAAGAGAGATTCGAGGAAGCTGCCTCCATGTTGGCCCATTGGGGTTGTACTGCAAGAATCAAATTAGTATTCCAAAAAGTTATTTTATGGATATTGGATGCCCAGTAATACTGACGGAGATTGGGAAGCGCCAAACCACCCTCGGATTTTGGAAGTTGAAGGACCGTGCCTCTAATTCGAGCTTTTTTATTACACCATAAAAACGAGATAATGAGCCGATCGAGTGTAGAAAAAAAAGATTTGCTGATGAAAATCGGAATATGTTGAAAAGGATACAAAAAACGGGGCAGCACCACCATCTTTATCAGGTTTACACGTCCTAGCAATGAGAGAGGCAAGGCGGACCATCTATCCAAGTCAGACTTAAAGCGTTCCACCAGGGGACTGATGTTCTTCGCGAATAGCTCTATGAAAGTTTTAGTAACGAATATTCCCAGATATTTAAATCCCTCTGTAGCCTTTTTAAAGGGAAAGAGAGTTTGAGGAAGCTCGTCGGCCAGGGCATTAACAGGGAAATATTCACTCTTCTGGAGGTTAAGTTTGTAACCAGAGAGTTTCCTGAATTGATCTAGGATATGTAAAATTGTAGGAACAGAGGAAGACGGATTAGAAATGTACAACAGAAGGTCATCTGCATACAAGGAGAGCTTATGCATAGAGCCAAAACGGGTAATGCCTTGAAACCTCTCTTCATTACGGAGCCAAATTGCCAGAGGCTCGACTGCGAGCGCAAACAGCGACGGAGATAAAGGACAACCCTGTCTATTTCCACGGGAGAGGGAGAAAAGGCCAGATCTCACACCGTTAACATTGACCGAAGCTACCGGGGAAGTGTATAAAAGCCTAATCCATGAAATGAAGTTAGGGCTGAAACCGAATTTGTCAAGGATGTAAAACAGATACCTCCACTCCACCCTATCAAAGGCTTTTTCCGCATCTAAGGAGAGCACTAATTCAGGAACCCTAGTGGTAGGAGAGTAGATGATGTTAAACAGCCTTCTCGTGTTGGAGGACGAGTGCCTTCCCGGCATAAAGCCAGTCTGGTCAGAATTAATTAGGTCGGGAGTGACTCTCTGGAGACGGATAGACAAGACTTTGGACATAATCTTGAAATCAACGTTTAAAAGAGATATGGGTCTATAACTACTGCATAAGAGTGGGTCTTTATCCTTTTTCAGCAGCAATGTAATTGATGCTTCAGATAGAGAAGGGGGTAGCTCTCCCTTTGAAAAGGCGTCATTAAATACCCGTACCAAAATTGGGGCCAAAACGTCACAAAATGTTTTAAAGAACTCTGTGCTATAGCCATCGGGCCCAGGTGATTTACCACTTTGTAGGGACTTGATTGCCTCTGATACTTCCAAAACTGTTAAAGGAGCTCCAAGGTTAGTGGCAGAACCCTCATCCAATTTTGGGAATTCTAAGTCTTCTAGGGGATTGGGCCCCTCCCAGTCCTGTGGACAGGTCTCGGAGGAATACAAATCTGTATAAAAGGCAGAGAAAATCGAACTAATTTCCCCTGGGTCTGTCCTAACCTCCCCCGTAGGTGATTTTAATCTAGGGATCAGTCTGGAGGCACTGGCCACCCTTGCCTGGTATGCAAGTAACTTGCCCGCCTTGTCTCCTTGTTCAAAATAACGCTGCCTAGTCTGTAACAATTGTCTCTCAACCTTACCAGTTGACAACAAGTCATATTGAGCTTGTAGTTGTAATCTCTGTGTGTACAAGGTGGACGAAGGATTGACCGAATATTGGCTGTCCAAATTTCGAATGTCGGCTGAAATTGCTGTCAATTTGGATTGCTCCGATCTTCTGAAGTGGGAAACAAATGAGATAATTTGTCCACGGAGATAGGCTTTGAAAGCTTCCCATAATACGTTACTGTCAATATCTGGAGTGTCATTGGTTTCAAAGTAAAATTTAATCTGTGACTCAAGGAAGTCCTTAAATGTGGGTTCAGACAACAGCTGTGGGCTGAATCTCCAAAACCTGGAGGGTGGTCTGCTATGTGGAAATTTTATATCTACAGATGTCGGTGCATGATCGGAGATAACTATGCTATGGTATTCGCAGGAGAGAACATTATGCAATAATTTGTCGTCAAGTAAAAAAAAATCTATTCTTGAGTAACTGTGATGAACTTGCGAGAAGAATGAAAACACCTTCTGAGTAGGAAACCTAGTCCTCCAAGGGTCACTTAACCCAAGTTGGTCAGCATGATATTGCAAAACTTTGGCTGATTTTGACAAAGTATTTTGTTTAGTAGATGACCTATCGAGATCTAAATTCTGGACTAAGTTAAAATCTCCTCCAATGATTATCTGATATTCATCAAGGTTGGGTATAGAAGAAAAAAATTTGGAAATAAATTTGTCGTCATCCCACGTTGGAGCATAGACTGAGGCCAGGACCACGGGGGTGTTTAGCAATTTGCCCGAGACCATAACATACCGTCCATTTGGATCTGACACAGTGGTGTTCAACTCAAATGCAACGTCACGATGTATAATAATGGCGGCCCCTCTAGAGCTTTCAGAATATTTTGAGTGGAACAGGTGGCCCATCCACGGCTTTTTAATACGCGACACCCGTGCAGTGCGCATATGTGTTTCTTGTAAGAAGCATACATCTCCCTTGAGCTGCTGTAAATGTGAAATGATCTTTCCAGCTTTAATGACACCGTTCATTCCCTTAACGTTCCAAGAAATGAAACGGAGATTCCTACCACTCATCGACGTCACCCTTTTTGATATGCCGGTATCTGAGCAGAGAAAGGGGAAGGGAGAGGAGGGAAGGAAGGGAGGGGCCCACACATACACACACATCCAGAACAAACAAGAAAGAAAAACATATACATAAACCCGGTTCTCTGAGAACACGGACCCTCGTTCCAAAGGGAGCACCAAAAATGCGTATCACTCCGGATACAAACCTTCCTGACATAAGTCAGTCCTAATCCTACCTACCTAACTTCCGTTCCCCCTATATTAAACAGTAATTGATAACCCCATAACCCACCCCCCTACAAACTGCTGAGTAAGAAAAGGTATACAGTCCAAAAAATTATAAATAAAATATTAACAGGTATATTACCCTCCCTTTTCCACTCAGCGCACACCTTAAGTGTAAATATCAATCAACAACTCGGCATAATCTGATTAGCAGTGTTATAACATCATTCAACAAGCAGGTAGTAACAAAATATATTCCACATTAGTAAAACAAAAACGGCATAATACAGTACACCTATCCTATCTCGAAAATATTTCACTCGCAAGGTAGTATCAAAATAACCTCCAAATAAAACCTGTAGTGAAAGCGCAATTAAAAAGTAACTTCGATTTTTTTTTTTTTTTTTTTGAAAAATTTTAAGTTTTAAGTTTTTTTTTTTTTTTTTTTTTTTTTTACACTTAGGTTTAGGCTCCACAGTGAGGTGAAATACACATAAAGAAGCTATAAAATAAGCTTTTACAAAACCATTTGGAAAAACCATGTAGACGAAAATGTCATTCAAACTTGTTTTCCCTAAAATAATTGGCTACCTTAAGGTCACTTAAAGTTTTAGGCTGCACAGTAAAAAATATATGGGAGAGTAAGCTCAGAATAACCTATATATTTAAACTACCTATCTTAACACAAATAAGGTGCATTTATAAAGCATCGACAACAAAACCTTCACAATAAAACTTGAAAACCAAATAAAATAGAAATTAAATAGCCCTGAATTTTCCCCACCACCCACTCCCCCTCCACCACCCCCCTGCGAAAAAAAACAATTGGCCGTCTTAAAGTCTCTTAAGTCATTTAAAGATCAAATCGACACTAAAGGTGTTTCAACTACAGAGGACCGACATTATGGTAACTACTGCATCAAGGCCACATTACAACCATTATATATAGGTACAAAACTAGGGTCAAAAGAAAAGCCCATATAAGAGGACAGATGGCTCAAATTAACGTAAGCATCATTATCCCAGAGGACTATTTATAAGGGGAAAAAAAGGAAAGTACAAACATAGGTATAACACTCATGTAAACAAGAACAAGCAATGCTAAACAGAAATAAATAAATAAAGCAGGTCCTAATAAGACTGACTAGTACTCCTCTGTATTACAAGGGCAACCACTGTTTATAAGTGACATAAGGAAAGTACCAGCCAGAATTATAACAACATTTATGTAGACAGCAACAAACAAATTAACAAAAGTAAAGCAGGTCCAACCAGCCTAATAGTATGACAAATAAAAACCAAGCCCTCAAAATAATAAGGAGAAGGAGGAAAAAAAGGGGGGGGCGTCTGTAATATTAGTCAATTAAATAAATGATTGGCCCAAGGCCGTTTAAACTACGCAATCAACACTCCTAAAGGAAATCGTATTAGTCTGATGTACACAAAAACAATAAAAAAAGAGAGAGAAAAACATAAATAAAGTCGGCTGTTGTATACAAAATTAATTTGGCTAGAGAAGCAATTGTTCATTCAAAAACACACATATTTAAGATCTAACAAAAACGATCAAATTAAAACTAAAATGTATTTAAAACAAATCGGACCCGTCATCTCATCCAACGTTAGCCAGCGTCAAGGCTAGTCAATCAGTCACAGCTGGGTTAGTCCATGTAACAATATAACAGTCGGGCTAGATACAATTACCATGTCCGTGGATATATTAACTCAATGTAGTTGCGGCATAACACACCATTACCATAAAAATAAAAATAAAAGGGAGGGGGGAAGTAGGGAGAGGAGATGAGCATATGTCCAAACAAAAGAGAGAAAAAAAAAGGCGTTGCATCAAAACAGTGCTGCCGTCCTGGCTGAGCCGCGGCTAACCAGGCAGGGACCCAACTAGCCGGCTAACAGCCCAGCCAGCCCGAACTATTATGTCAAGTCCAAAAAGAGCAAAAAAATATGAATAGAAATAAAATTGGTCCCACATCAAGCGATACAATAATCAGATTGAGCGTCACGAAAGTACACTGTCCAGATGGAAAAAAAGAAAAGAGAAAAAAGAGCGCATCTTCAGCCCGGCAATGTTAATTTGTGTCCAGCTGCAGCTCGCCAGCTAGCGAGCGGCTAGGCTAGCAAGCTAGCAGCTAAACAAGTCCACGCAGCAAACAATACACCCGCCAGGCCAAATACAGTTCTCAAACCCAAATCTGAACAGATCAAGTCATAAGCAAAGCACCCAATACTTGCGATTAGTGGCGTTTAGATGTGATGTACTTTTGGGCCTCTTCAACGGACGCCAACCGGACCTTAGCTCCGCCGTTTTCGTTAGCAATCATCAACTTGGATGGGAAGTGGAGAGCAGGCCGGCAGCCAAGCTTGTATAATTCGGCCATCACATCACGGTACTTGCCGCGCTCCTCCATAACATCCTGGGGATAATCTTCATGGATGGCGATTCTTTGACCCTCGTACTGCAGGTTTCTCAGCTTGCGTGCCTCCCGAATAACTCTCTCCTTGATCGGAAGGTTGTGGAAGCGAATGATAACATGCCTCGGCTTTTCGTTAGCACCCGGTTTAGCCTTTAGCGACCTGTGAGCTAAGTCCAATTCGGGCGGTTCAGGCAGCACCTCGTCCCCCAGGAGTTCGAACAGGAAGGTGGAGAAAAAGGTGGTAGGCCTCGTCCCTGCCTCAACCGACTCTTTCACCCCGACTAGACGTGCATTCCAACGGCGACCCCTCGACTCGAGGTCCGAGGCTTTAGCACGCAGCTTAGCGTTGCTAGCAGTTAGCTCCGCACAGGCCGCCTCCAGGGAAACAATGCGGTCACTGACTGAGTCCGCATTCGACTCCAATGATGTAATACGCTGGCCATGATCAGTTATAGTGGCATGTACAAGATCTATTTTAGACTCCAGCGATGTGATGCTTAATTTAAATTCAGCCGAAAGAGCCGCTCTATGGTCTTCTAGTAGGCTAGTCAATGCCTCCATGTTGATGTCGCTAGCGGCGGTACCGGCTTCCATTAAAACAGTGTCTTTTTTGGCGTGAGTGGAAGCTCTAGTGTTCATACTTCGATGTCAAAACTGAGTTGCAAACTTTATAAAGTCAAATCATACCATTTATGAGGAAGGTAGTGGGGTTTGTATTTAGGTAGAGATGTGAAGCGGGGGAGCAGAGAGAGAACACGTCTACTCCTCACTCTGCATAACCGGAAGTCGTATATTATTGTTAACTGAACTTGAACAATTTATCATTATTTCACATTTGTCAATATTGTTCACTGCGGCTATCTTTTGAACATAGATTCATTATAGAAATTGTGAGCGTGTGTGTGTGTGTGTGTGTGTTAGTTGGTCCTTCCCCAGTACCTGCGAGCGCTGCCCGTCTACATCAACAGCCTGAGGAAGAGTGAGGTGTTGCTGCCAGGCCTGCAGAGCTCCATCCCCCAGCGGCTCCAGCTATGGTGCCAGCTCCTCCGCATGGACGCCAGCAGCACAGCCACTCACTTCTACCCCTTGCTGCTGCCGCTGGTATGTGACAATCATCGCACATCACTTTATTGTCCCGAGTACAGTAAATTACCAGGAGAGCTTGTGTGGGCTCGAAAATGTACAGCATGTTTGAATGAACAACATGAAAATATAGCTTGAAAAGGCTTTGTTCTTGTGGTGTTTTAACAAAACGAATGAAGGTGAATTGCACAGGAAGTTGTGTGACAATATTTCACACATCAAATGTCGTGGCAGCAGGTGGTCCGTAAATAACCTGAGGACAATACCACTTAAACCCTATATACTGTACTTTGTTGCCTATATGACATGCCCAGTATAGGGACGTTAGGGTTCATGTGGTTAGGTCTTAATGCCCAGCTCTCAAGTCTGTCTGGGGAGCATCAAAAGACTGACGTACAGTACTGATATTGAAACTGGTACGAGTTACATTGTGTCACACATGGTACCAACACAGTAGGACGTGTTACTACCAACATAGAAACACCGCAAGGGGACAATGCACTGCAGTGTGCATGTCACTCAACAGACATACTGCATTCGGAATTGAACCTACTGCATGCATCCAGACCAAACTAACTAAGTTGCCTTGCAACTGAGATTCTGTTTTTGTGTTCTGTATTGTCACTCTCATTTCCCGGCCCACAGCCTCTGTCAGCAGACAGCTCCAGTGGCGCTAGCTTCCCCAACCTAGCGGACGTGGTGCGCTGCAGCACCGCCAGCCTGGACCCCGCGGGCGTCTACCTGGTCCACGGCCCCCTGGCCCTGCTGCTCTGGGTGGGCAGTCAGGTCCCCGTGCACACCCTGGTCCATCTCTTCAACGCCAGCTGTTTTTTGTCCGTTCCCTCTGGAGAGGTGAGCCAGTTACAAAGACGGGAGTTGCTAACCACTTTCAACCTACTGGCATTGCTATTTTGGGGCATTTCATTAGAAAGTAGAGAGAAGATGAGCCAGGGTAAAAGGGGCTAATTGAGTTATATATGCTGTGTATATATATTTTCATTTGGATTTACATTTGACATATACTGTATGCATGTTTATGTTGTTCCTTCAGACCAAGCTGCCGATCCTGGACAACCCTCTGTCCATCCGTATCCGATCCTTCATCGACACACTGGAAGACAAGGTGCCTTATGCTCGCAAGGTGAGTCACCTTTTTTCCTATTTTATGTGTTTATTTTCAGCCAGGAGTGATGCCATGCTTGCACAGATTTTATTTTCTAGCAGTGACTTTTATCATTTTACTATTTTCAATTTACAAAGTGCACGGTCAGAGATGGAGGCATGACCCCTAGCCAACCAACAAGTAAATGCAGTCGTTAAATGGATGACAGTTACAGGAAGTGCTACAAAATATCTAGGATAGCAGGTAGACATCAAACCTAGCATCTAAATAACACGTGTGAACAGGTAAACGACGTACATTTGAATTACATAATCAACATCTAAATAGGCAACAAGTAGAGATGCAAAGAAGAAATATGGAGTGCTAGGGGGTGAGGTAGAGTCTGAGTTTTTAGAATGCAGTGGAAAATGGGGAGTGAGTCTGCAGTCGTGACTGGAAGTTGTGGTGGTCATTCCACAGCTTGGGAGCCAGGAGGAAGAAGAGATTAGGATGCTCAGAGCGTTGGCCAAGACGAATATGTTGTATGGACAGATGTCCTGTGTTGGCTGATCGAGATGTGTGGGAAAGGGGTGTAGATCTCGATCATATCCTGCAGGAAGGGGGCACCATGCACTTGTTCGTCTTGTAGATCATCACTAGAGTTTGACTTGGATGCAAGCAGCAACTGGGAGTCAGTGGATTGTACACAGACGTAGGGAGACATGAACATTTTGGGAGGCTGAAGAGCAGGCACGCCACAGCATTCTAGATCAGTTGTAGAGGTTTGAGAGAGCATGCAGGCAGACCAGCAAGGAGGGATTTGCAGGAGCTGATCCTGAAGATGATACGAAGCTGGGCAGACTCCTTGGTGAGGAAGGGTCTAATCTTCCGGACGTTGTAAAGTGCAAACCTACAGGAGTAAGTGATCGCTGCAATGTGTGCACGTGTAGTAACACACATTCACCACAGAGCGGCAACACTGATGCAGCAGGTGCATTGGGATCCTTGCCCAAGGCATCCTCACTGGCAGTTGTTGAAGAAGAGGAGTCCCTGCTGGATCTCTGGGGTTCAGATGTTTTGCATTCCACTCACAAGCCTCTTCTCTAACATTTAGGCAGCTAAATGTAGTGATTTTTAATATTTAAAAATATTGTCAGAAATTACATCAGAAACTAAAAGTGAAAGGTAACGGGGCAGCAGTGAGTAGAGATATAAATTGTATGCAACACTGACTACTGCAAATACTTCTATCTGATCTAATGGGTCTCTCACGACTGTCTGTCCATCGTGTCTGCACAGGAATGGTGTGCACCCATCCACTGCACATGAAATCACAATCGCATGTTGAGATGTGTCAGGATAAATTAAATGAATTGTGTTTCCACTTGACAGCTAATGCCACTGGCTGTGTGGCCACTGACATTTCGGTGTGTGTGTGTGTGTGTGTGTGTGTGTGTGTGTGTGTGTGTGTGTGTGTGTGTGTGTGTGTGTGTGTGTGTGTGTGTGTGTGTGTGTGTGTGTGTGTGTGTGTGTGTGTGTGTGTGTGTGTGAGCATGCATGCACATATATGCGCAGGCGTGTGAACCGCCTTGCGCTTGTGTGTGCGTCTGTTGCCTCCGGACTTGCGTGCAAGACCGTTAATAATTCTAGATGCATTTGCGTGCGTGCGTGCGTGCGTGCGTGCGTGCGTGCGTGCTCCCCTCAGCTCTGGGTGGTGAAGCAGGGGGACAGTTGTGAGGAGGCCCTACAGCGCCAGCTGGTGGAGGACAAGAGTCCCAACGGGGGAGCGTCTTACGCTGACTTCCTGTACCACCTCCATGTCAACTCCGTCAGGATGCTGCAGTGACCTGACCAACATACATGCACAGAGCTTCCACAGTTCCTGTATTCCCTCTTTTTTTTCTGTACACAGACTACTGCTGTTGTTATTATTTAGGAATACATGAAACTGGGGTGCAGCTTCAGGGCTAAGCATGGGGAACGTTTGAAGTCATACAGAAAGTCTTTATTTGTTCATTTAACTCTTGAGCATTACAAATGTAACCAAACGGACCCCCACGGGTCAGTCTAGTTACATTTATTTTGTACACTCAGGACAGGGTTACAGATGGATAAATGAACACGGAGGCTGTTACTGTGTTTGTCATTTAGTGTGTGTGTGTGTGTGTGTGTGTGTTGAATTTTTTTTCTGAAGATGTTAATTTATTCCACTGTCATATCGACTCTAATCCTCACCTCAGATGTGTTGCACACGTGGAGAATGATGCCGTGTGCTTGGTGCACGTGTGTTTGTGAGAGTCCTATTCAGTATGTGTATACCCAGTCATCTGTCTACTGAGCAAAAATAAAGACTCCATTTAATGTAACTTTCCCCACTTTGTCATAGGAGCGGTTTTTATTACAGTGTGTGTGTGTGAACACCAAAAACGGCAAGGGAATGGAGATGAATTATTTATCTAATTTGTGTTGGGAGCTATGCACTTTGAGGTCATCTGATTCTGTGTACCCACTGTACCCATTATACACCACACAATAACAGCCCAAATGCACTACTTAGGAAACTAGCAGCTCCATGTTGAGTCATAGTGGTTAATACATTGGGACAATTACTGTAATTTGCAACAATACTGCTTATTAGGCTGTTTGATTGTCATGGGGAGGGAGGTAGGGACACGGGGGAGGACTCACTCTTGCCATGTGATGTTTCTTTCTAATCTGAAACAGGTGGACTAAGCTAAAAGCCTTCAGAACCTTCAAAGACCAGCTAGGTACAGCACCACCAAATTCTAGTCATAGGCCTACTGTAGGCTACTATAATTTGACCCATGGCATAGGCTGCTGCACACGTGCAGACAAAAAGTAAAAGTATAAATGCCTTATTAGTCTCATTGTGTTACATGTATGAGAAGGACTTAATTATTTTTTATAAAGACCCACAGCACACTTCCTAATGAAAATAACATTGCAGTGCCAAACAGGGCACGGCACTAGACTAGAGTGTAGAGATAAGGATGCGTTTTTCGTTTCCCTCTTTAGGAATTACAAACAAATATACAGTAGGCTATATAGTGGTTCTCAAACTTTTTCATATCAAGGACCCCCACATTTATATTGTATTTGGCCACGGACCCCCATCTGAATTTGTTTTGTGTCAGGGACCACCAGAAGAGAAGTTAAAAAATATATATATATCAGAGCTTGTAGTTCTGCTATTTTTGAATAGCCAACATATAAATGGATAAAGTGGTTAAAATGACTGTGATATGCTGCATTAACTACTTTAGTTGGGGACCCCCTGGAACCTCCCCCCCAGGACCCCTGAGGGACCCCAGACCCCACTTTGAGAACCAATGGGCTATAGAGCCTACTACCTCGCAAGGCACAAAACCTCACAAATTGGCCCTATTTGGAAATAGCCTGCTCTGTGCAAAACGGGGAGGTGCACACGCCGTTGCACGCTCTGTCCAGCAGGGTTCGTTGCGCTGCTCTTCTCCTCCTCAGCCGCGGCTTGGGGAGCGGAGCTGCAGTCAGTCAGACCAAACCGAGCGCACATAGAGAGCTGATAGTGGGGGAGAGAAGAGCGAGCAATAAGCAGCAGCACCCACACACACACACACCCTCGGTCTGGTCTTATCGCCGGGCTACTTTAACCAAAAACACTCATTTAAAGAAAAGAAAAGCATTAACTACTGCCGTCTCCGAACAGGCGGCAGCTTTATTGGCGAGTTTTTAAGAGAAGAGATAGTAATTTAGCAGCGGAGCTGAAACCCCCCTGACAGGAGAAGAGAGAGCGACGTGCTGTAGTAGAGGGAGACATGGCTACGACAACCTGTACACGATTTACGGACGAATTTCAGCTGTACGAGGAGCTGGGGAAGTAAGTAGGAGGTGTATTTATTTGTACGGGGAGCTGGGGGGGGGTAAGTAGGAGGTTTATGGTGTGACTTTATACGTTGGAGACCGTTGGACGGCAGCGTTTCAACTGTCTATTCGGTCTTCGGCGACCCTACTGGCTTGCATTTCACTCTTGTGTTGGTGTGCTCTTATTTGACAGCTCTCAAAATACACGCTCATTTCTCTCTCTGTGACGCGCGCGCGCGTACACACACACACACACACACACACACACACACACACACACACACTCTTTTGCCATTTAGCCACCTCGTAGAGCAGGGGTCGGGAACCTTTTTGCATGAAGTGCCAAGTTTTCATTATCTTGATAGTCAGTGTGCCATCGTGTCAACTATTAAGTTTAATTATGACACCACATCAAAATGTAATATTTCCAACAGATTTTGATTGTCCACAGGGCAAAGGCTGTACATAACCACCTCTTTTTTTTTTCTTCTTTAGAAATATTTTCTTTCACATCAGGATGTATAATGATCATTAGACTCCCTCCCCAGTCAGAGTTATCAGTTTGGTTTGAATGAATGTAGAATTATGTGCAGGATGTCATTTGTATATAGATCATGTGAGGGGACTTCAATTTGACTGACTAAACTTTTTTGAATATTTAATTTTAAAAGAAAAGTCCTCTCACACTTATGCCAGTGTGTGCCAGTGATCACCCTACCCTGTGCCAATGTTGGCACCCGTGTCTCTGTCGTGTCGTAGAGCATAATTGTAAAGGAAGTTACGCCCCTCTGTTTGTGCTACAGTGTAGCGGGAGATAAGAAGACACGCCGAGCTGTCAAAAAAACCACTACGCTCATTTATACTCCGCAGTACGATGGTGTCGCTATCAAAAAGAACTCATCTGGCTGGGACGCGTTATTAGCTTCTTTTAGGCAAACGACACAAGGAGTACAAGTGATGTTTTGATTAGCATGCGTCTTAACAGATAAGATATGCATGCTGCTTGGTCTATCTCTTTTTGGAAAATGGTATATCCCACTTTGTGTGGCGCCACATAGTTTTTGGGGAGCAATTTTGGCAACAGAGAAAGGGGCGGGGCTCAGCTGCTATCACCAAAGGATGATATTTGGACAAATATTCCTATCATTAAACTAATGTTAGCTGCTCTGACTGTAGCTATTGTGTAGGCCTACCACGTATGCCCCTTATGGGGCTTTGCTTTGAAAAATGCTTAAAGGGGTAGTTCACCCCCAAAATAACTTTTTTTCTATTGATTACTGACCATCTGGAGCCTTGAATTCATAGATATTTTTTTGTTTTTGTCACATTCCTAAGCCAATAATTTGATTATAATAAATGTGTCCCCATTGATTCCGGTAGGAGACACAAATGCATTTGTGTCTCCTACCGGAATCAATGGGGCTAAATTTATTATAATCAAATAATAAAGGAAGGAATGCGACAAAAACAAATAAATATCCATGAATTCAAGGCTCCATGGGGTGAGTAATCAATAGAAAAAAAGTTATTTGGGGGGTGAACTACCCCTTTAAGGGAACGTAACTTTCTTGTCCAATGCCTATGGTTGTTAATGATAAATCCCCTAAATAACCAGCTAGGCCTACTCAATAGGATCTTTTTTTCCCCTTTTCTTTCTTTTAACTAGAAATGAGTCCCCAGATAAAGCTAACACTAGCCCTCAGCATTTGGTAGGCGGTAATATTACTAAAATGTGTCAACTCCATTCAACCCTAGAACAGTAGCTAAGTGTGTCTGTCTTTGGACCAGTACATGGTTCCTAAACATTTTCATGTCAAGGACCCCCAAATTGATTTGTATTAGGCCACAGTCGGACTCTCTGAAAAGCTGGGGGGTACATTTCTCACACTCATGTGTTGTGAGCTTGTAGATTGGCAATTTTTGTACAGCTGAAGTAAAGTGGTTAATCTGGAGCCTCAATTTGTTGGGGACCCCCTGGAACCCCCCTCCCCGTACCCCACTTTGAGAACCATCGGTTTGGAGCAAAAAAGGTGCAGGGGTGAAAAATACAGCAGCATTGAGGCAAGACACACCGACATTCAAAACAGGGCTCATGCAAAACGGCTTTGAAGTGAGAGAAACTAATCTACAATATTTAAGCCAAGAAATTCTCATGGATGGATCTTTATATTCAGACAGTAGTGATATTTTACAGAGTCAAATTAAGCTTTGAGATTGAGCACAAGTGTGAATACATTGCTATCCATGTTATAATGCTTTTTGTTTGGTCGTAATCCTAATCCCACATCTAAGGCATAGTAACTAGCTATTGACCTCACGCTCTTGCGCTCTGCTGTGGTAAAATAAGTACGTGATTGTTTGTCTGAAAGTACTTGTGCCACTGAGATGCAAACTGTTATCTTGGCACCCACATTTCCTGAAGACATTTTACCAGTTCATCCTGATGCTGTGGAGTCTTGTGTCAGCTAATTTATCTAAAAAAAGAATTAGGGCCTTGCCATTAAAAACACACACACACACACACACACACACACACACACACACACACACACACACACACACACACACACACACACACACACACACACACACACACACACACACACACACACACACACAACCGTGTTTGGTGACTGTGTTTCATCCATGTTTCATATGACGAATTGGTGAGGTCACGCATGCGGTGACTAGTGCTTGGATGTATGGCATTCTTATTACCATGGTGAAAAAGTAACATAATCTCGTATATTAGGTATTGTGTGTCTGTTTTTAAGTCGCCTAGTCTCCAGAAATGAATGTCCCTTTCATTTACTCCGTAGATGGAGTGGATGGATCCATAAATAAACAGTTTTAAGTCTGATTCTAAGCTAACCATCTATGAGATGAATTGTGACCACAAACAATTGAGCGAAGGTACAGGATTGTGCACATATTTTAAGAGTGAAGGGATTACTCTTCCCATAAACCATTGTGCATACCTTTCCAATGCTTCCAACAACATAACAGTAGTGTTCTTCCTGGCTTCTTCTTAACTTTAACCTTTGTCATTATTACATTGTTTATTATGTTGTAGTTTTAAAATGATGTATGACCATTCCTCTAGGCTACTGTAGTAGCAGCAGAAACTCACGTGGTGTTCCATAGCTAGACATAGCTTTCGAGATCCCCGTCTCTCTCTGCCCCCCATCTAAATTCAATGTAGGGTTTTTCAATTTAGATTTTTTAAATGACAGTATTGCAGAAACAATTCAAATACTTTAGGGTGGTCCTTCATATTAGGACGGTATCAGGAATCAGGATTGGTTTCCAAAGCGGCGTGCGTAGGTTTACTTGCGGACAGTTTCTTGGCTGTTTTAGCCCATACATTGAATCTAGTTGGCACCAGACATATTGGTAGGGGGAGATCTCTGATACTTCTGGCCATGTGAGACTAAAACTCACATAACATTTGCGTGGTGGTAACATTTTCATGGTAACATATATATGTATATATATGTTTTACAATTGGTATGTTTTGCTAGGAGGAGGATATTGCAATTTATAATGATTTGTACTGTATCAAACAGACGTATGACTTTTTGTTACACATAAAAGCGCATTTTACTGGAGATTTCCCATTGACACAACCATGGTTCATCAAAACGAAACATGTTCTTCTTCAGGCTTTGAAATCAGTATTGGGCGCTTGGCCTACATTAGACTGGCCTTTGTAAGGCAGTAACGACGTATCAGGTGTGTCTGATAATCAGTCACCCAAAAACCTTTATCAATTTATGACACTGATTTTCCCCAGAAGAATTTGGGCTCCGAGCCGTAACTTCCACAGCCTTAAACCGGATTTATACTTAGTTGCATACTGGATGTCGCGCACTGAAAACAGCTTACAACACGTCGAACTGCCTGCAATGTGTTGTGAGCTTGAAGATCGGCTATTTTTGGTGCACGACATGGCTCACAACTGAGTATAAATTACCAGCATTGTAACCAGCACATTATGGGCTGTGTGCAGAAGAAGATATATAGCCTTTACAAAATATACTACCTCACCTCACCAAGTGTGAACTTTCCAGGCACAGCTGGTGTGTGTGTGTGTGTGTGTGTGTGTGTGTGTGTGTAAAAGTAACTTTATGAGCGTGTGTTGGGCAAGTGCAGCTCATGTAGCCTATGCAAGTAATTTACGCAACTGTGCGTCAGTACGTTGTGTACCATCATATTTGTGCGTAGTCCACTGGCGTATGCGCGCGCGTCTCCTTTCGCAGCAGCCCCCAGTCATGCCAACTATGTGGGGCGAGGTGCAAGTGTGGAGGAGCAGGAGCCCTGAATGTGGCCTTCTCAGTCCTCCCAATCAGTTGACACGGGGTCTGGGGAAGGATAGTGGGCGTTAGGGGGGCTTTAGATCACTTTAATGTCTCCACTGAGACACACAGGACAGACATGGGCCATTAATTAAAGGCACTTTGTTAACATATTGATTTCTAGCCTCTAGGTTGAGTAGATCAGGCAATGGGGGCTAATGTTGAATGTTGATGTTGAAATCACTGGAGAGTTGTGTGTGTGTGTGTGTGTGTGTGTGTGTGTGTGTGTGTGTGTGTGTGTGTGTGTGTGTGTGTGTGTGTGTGTGTGTGTGTGTGTGTGTGTGTGTGTGTGTGTGTGTGTGGGGTTTATGTGTTACTATCCCTGTGGGGAAAGTGACCATATGGGGATATGTTTGTGGTTTCCCACCTTAGGAAAGGCACATTTTTATGGGATTTTTTTTTAGTCAAGACCCTTACACCGGGAACGTGCCGAGTAAACAATCCGAAAATGCTAATATTTCACATAAAACTATTAATTTGGTGATGCCTCATTCATACAGGTTGATGGTTCTATTCACAGTGAAAAACTGACCTTGTTTCAAAAATAAATTACGTTGCTTTATCGCCGCATAATATTCACGTTCTGTGTGGATGTGCTCATGACACAAACAACAGTTTAAATTAATGTGAATTAATTGCACAAAATATGTGTGTAAGGGCCTTTAGTTCCAGTTGGTAAAAGATTTTGGTTGGAGTTAGGCTTTTAGGATTTAGTTTAGGGTTCGGGTTAATTTTAGGGTTAGGGACAGTACCAAAGTTAACTTAAGTGAGATGTTAGTTAATGAAACACAGGGAATGTTAATGCACTATTGTTTTTTTCTGTCATCAAACGGATATTGGTTGGTGTTCACAGTAGCCAAAGGTAATAGGTTATGAGTGACACCCTGTCAACCAGTGTCAACCAGCTCAGTGGCGTCAAGGTTTGTGTTAAGCAGCATAAAACAAAACAAAGATTTAACCACTTAAACCCTCTAGTCATAGAGAACTGGACTTGAGTTACAACTGTACTTTAACCGCTTTCTTCCGTCTACAACGTCTTCCGCTCACAGCGTCTTCCGTCACGTTGCGACACGTTGTGAGCTTGTAGATCTGCTATTTTTGACTAATGTTCCCCAAGTGGTTAAACTAAGCAGCTGTATATGTGATATTAAGCAACTCAATACATTATACCTATGTATATCATCTAAAATGAATAGGCTGTGAGAGATCCGCAAAGGGTTCTCTACAAGTACCTCTCCTCCGTGCCTGTCAGCTCTCTCCTAGTCCCTCGAGCCAGACTGTTGATTCACGCAAATTTCAAATGCTTCCGTCTTACAGTCTGTGGAACGGGAGCACAGAAAATGATTTGAGGGTAAAGCGGATACCCGCCTCTACCCCAACTTCCGTTTCGTCTTTGCACTCGCCCAAATTTGTCCTAATGTAAATCAAATTAATCGAAGGCTAAGCATATAGCTTGCTGCTTATAGCTCGCTGCTTGGCAGAAATTAAGAAGTTTGGGTTACAGTAGGTTAGGCCAGCCCAGCAGGTTAAGTAAAGATGTCATTTCTTTGATAAAATATTGCTTTTGACATACCCACAAGGATAGTAATACAGTATAAATGAAGTGTCTGTTGGCACAGAGAGGCAATCCCCCAATCCCCGTTTTGACTGTGGTCAGCTGGGTTCACAGCTGTCACTGTTGTTCATCTAGAACTTGTAAAACCCTTAGTGTTAATTTATCAATTTCTAACTCTTGAGAGTGTACACATGGGGGTACTTCCATTTGTAGCCTACATTTGCAGGGTTAAATTGACACTGATGACTTTACAGTGTTTGATGCATCTACTTCCTCTGCAGACCAAGAGTCCATGGTAAATACATTCCTGTATGGAAGCAGAGTAGTGGTGCTGAATAGATGCTCTTGGGCTGCACCTTTCAGTAGACTGGGATCAACTTGTTATGCAATTTTCTAATCCAGTCTAGAGACGGATATGGCTATAGCCTGTGCTCCCAAAAATGATTCCCTCAGAAACCAGAGGCATCATAGTGGTAGAGCCTACCCCTGTGAAAGTACAGTATGTCATATACTTTGTTCGGTATGTGTCATAGCGACTGGCGAGACTAGGCTACTCTATTCGGTATTCATGTGGCGGAAACAATAACATTGCGGTGCCCAACCGGATACGTAGGGGAATTCTAGAGTAGGCGAGACCTAGACCGGATCACACTAGTCAGTTCAAAAGAAAAACAGGCTTTCTGCAGTGTGAAAAGCCTAGTGACTAAGGTTAACCTTTCAGTGTCATGATCAGCTTGGGCCTGATCACAATGCAGCCCATGTTACATTGTGTTTTATTTAGAAGCATAGTCCCTACAACATATTTAACCAATTAAACCTGATATATAGTAGTAGTTATTTGACCAGGGCTCTTTACTTGGTTTGCTCATTTTTTCCCCTCTACAGTTCATAAATTCTCTCGAAAAATGTTCGATCTACAAGCTCACTGAGTGCCGCATTGCAATTCTCATAATGTTGCAACTTGCAGTGTTGCAATGCAAGCTGAATGTTCGCCCCCAGAATGTGGTGAACTTGATATTCTTCACAATATATTACTGTAAAGTTGTAAAGGTGTGTTTTTCACAGTTGGAAAGGGTGTAGCTATGTGATGCATCATGAGTTTATGAAGGCTCACACTGGTTCTCGCGTTAAATGTCTGTTCCAGAGCTCATTTTAGCCGTCTGTCTCGCATGCCTCACATCTTCACGTTATCGAGAATGCGCTGACTGGCTGTTGGAGACCTCACGGGAGCCTATTAAGCAGACAAACCCTGGCAGTGTAGTCTATTAATGTACCTAGCCACAATTAGCGCATGAGCGAGTGACATCAGAACTATATTCCGTGCTGGACAGGGGGAAATGCTAGCTGTGCAGAAAATGTTCTAGGCAAAAAGACTGCCTGCTAGCAAAGCCGTTATGTTGGACCACCTCTTTACGGTTTCAATTGTCTCTGGGAATTTCATCACAAATGTTCTAGTGTGTCAGATCTCAGCATGACATGTTGTTAGTGATGCTCACATTTGCACAGCAGAATTCCATATTATTAGCTCTGAGAATAAAACAATTCAACGATTAGGTTCATACTCTCAGAGATTAATTAAAACAGATTTGTTTGTATAGTGTAAATATGAATTATTCAGTTTACAGGTGGAAACGTATTGGAGTTAAAACATTTTTAAACAGTTGTCAGATTGTGCTCTAAATCTGATCTTAGTGAATGTTCTGTCTCTATGTTTCCAGGGGGGCATTTTCAGTGGTGCGCCGATGTGTCAAGCTGTGCCAAGGACAGGAGTACGCCGCCAAAATAATCAACACCAAAAAGTTATCTGCACGAGGTAAGCATAAGCACATCCATTTTTCTTTTGAGTTCAACAGGCAAATCCATTTGAGTAGGTTAGGTTTAACATTTCATGTTTTCAGGCCAACACGTAGCTGTATACTTGAAAACCTCAGATCTGTCGGCGAAAAATAAAATAGGCCATAGGTGATTAAAACTGTTCCTCATTTTGCGGGGGACACATGCTGGAACCGGTAGAGACAGCGAGAAGGACATAGCTACACAGACCTCCGGCAGCAGATGATAAACACAACATAATCTGTCCATTTAATGGCTTCTGATCAGGTGGCCCACAGTGGCCTTTTATGAGCAGCAGGTTCACCTTTCACACTGGCCTGCTTGAGTCACTCTAATAAGCATCACACACACTGTCCACTCAGTAACGGTTTTAGCCAAAGCCAAGGCCAAATGCCACGGCCACGGGATCCCAGTCCAAACGCCCCCCCCCAAGCCCCCCCCACCCCAGCTCCACAATGGCCACCGCAGTGCTCTTCACGCAGCCAGTTGCCCAGTGTAAATCTCCTGCTGCCCCGCTGCCTCGTAACTGGAGCCCCGTCACAGCGGGGCTGTGCCAGGTGGCATCGCGCTGACACTTGACTGTCACCCTTCACACACACACACACACACACACACACACACACACACACACACACACACACACACACACACACACACACACACACACACACACACACACACACACACACACACACATGACCACTACTTGTGTGTGAAAATGTCGAGTGTGGTCAGCAGGCATTTTAACAGGCATTAGCGGAAGGCGTTTACCTAGAACTTCAAAGTCATCTTGTTATGTCTGTCTGTCTCTGATGGTGTGGCGTTGTTTCCTGCAGCTTGATATCAGCTTAAGGTCAGGTCAAAGGAAGTCCAGTAGCGTGTTGTTTCAAGATATGGGGCTATGCCATTGTCTCACTGAATTCACTGAAACAGAAAGAACCCCACTCAAAATTCCCACTTCACTGTATTTCTGGGCCCATCTCCCAGGGTAAATCACAAAGGAAATTCAATTTAGCTGGGCCTGCTATAAAAGTGTTTTCACGTAAATAAAAAAAGTCAAAACAGATGTTATGTGAACACTGTATTTGATGTACTGTAGTGTGCTAGTCTTTCAATGTCCTTTAATCTCGATCTGCAACAGTTGTGTGTGTGGCTGGTCTGTGTTGTGTCTGTGTCTGACACACACACACACACACGCGAACACACACACACACACACACACACACACACACACACACACACACCTTATTATCCTGCTCCTATTAGCGTAAAGCTAACAGCTAATCCCACTTACTGACTTGATGAGACTGCGATACCAGGGGACCACTCAACAGCACATGCATGCTACGCATACACCATAAATAAATGATCTAGCTATTATAGATCACATTATGGCTATAGGCTACATATCTAACTGTAACCGTTGTTGTCGGATCACATCTCAGTGTGTCGGTCTCTGCTTTCAGCCTGCCTCCATATTTCCGAGGTGGAGCATGATCACACCGTTTCAATATTTGATAGCTGGATTGATCCATGCTGACTGAGTCGTGTGTGGGGCTTGGCTTGTGCTGCACTCCTTACTAATGGATGAGCTGTGCTCCATAAAACAAGCAGAGCCACGTTGCAGGCGGCAGGCTGGGCCACTGTATATTTCTATCAGCACTCCATGGCCCTATTTATAGCTCCATGACCTATCTGACATGGGCTTCTGCAGCCGGGTTTTATGGCAGCCTGGCTCCCTAACTCACTCTCCCGCTTTGGAGGTGGGAGTTTTGGGATATTGTCTGACTAGAGCCTGGCCGATTTTGGAGAGTCCTAGGCCACCGTTTTCCGATGATTTGACCGATATTTTCTTTAAAATGTAATTAAATCTTTGTTTAATTTATTATTTAATCACTTAAGCCCTATTCCTCAAAAAAATATGAACAGGTTTTGATCTTGTAGAATTGCCCATACCAATATTGTTAAAGAAAAAACGAATAATGACCTATATGCCGATATATGGGTCGTACTCAAGTTTTGACATACTGTACATAATGGTGTTGGTATGAGCCTTCTTGCGGCGATGAGAGATTTTGAGGAGCACCGGCTCAAGACTGGCGATGGATGTGGTTGCAAATTTGGTGGTGGGTGGGGGTGGGGTGGTGTGTGTGTGTGTGTGTGTGTGTGTGTGTGTGTGTGTGGAGGGGGGGGGGGGGTCAGGCGAGAGAAGGCACCTCAGGCACTTGGCAGCTGTGGGCCAAGCGTCTGTGCGCCTACATGCCTTTAGCACGGGACTCTCATCTGACTCTCTCTCTCTCTCTCTCTCTCTCTCTCTCTCTCTCTCATCTCTCTCTCTCTCTCTCTCTCTCTCTCTCTCTCTCTCTCTCTCTCTCTCTCTCTCTCTCTCTCTCTCTCTCTCTCTCTCTCTCTCTCTCTCTCTCTCTCTCTCTCTCTCTCTCTCTCTCTCTCTCTCTCTCTCTCTCAAACACATGCACGCACGCGCGCACACACACACACACACACACACACACACACACACACACACAGCCTCTGTCAACTAATAGACGCCCTCCAAGTTGACAAGCAGTTACAACAGAGCTTTCCTAAATCGTAAAGTGTCCTCCTCTGAAGTGAGGATGAGTCTCTAGAAAGCCATTGTACCTCTCAGTCGTGACAATGATGTTCTGCTCTAATTACAGTAATACACCAGCAGCCGTTGTAGTTGTTCTTGAGGAACTAGAAAGGAAAATATCACATATACAGCTGAGAATACCTCAGTTATCTGAAAGCCTCTCACTTGTCTTGCGACTGTGTCGAGCAAAATAGCTGAACTATAACCTCACAAGAGCTTGTAGATTAGCTATTTTGCGATCTAACTATAAATTAAACTAAATCTGTTCTGTGTGTGTCCGTGTCCCCCCTACATCTCGAAAACCGTCCGACCGATCAGACGGTAGGAAGTCGGTCAGATTGCCCATTGTCTAGAACCGACGTGCGGCAATTTCCCTGAAGAAAGCACGAAATCTCTCTGTGAACCATCCGACCGATGTCAATACTATGATGTCGTAATTGATAACATCTCCATACAGTATATCTCTGCTGTCCAGCAGCAACCTGCTAACTCCAAAACGCTCATTTTTCAGGAAATGAAAAAACGAAATATAAACTTTTCAGGAAATGAAGAAAACCTTATATTTTTAAAACAAAGCAATACTGCCTCATCAAAGTTTGTGTAGTGACTTTATATATTGTCAGATACTTGCATGTGTCATTAAATTATCACCACTTTACCCAAATCCAGCGCAAGTGGAGTTAGGAGTTTCGTACGAACAGAAATCCAGCCTAAGTGGAGTTAGGAGTCCGAACAGCTGACAAATAGCTCTGCTGCTGAGGGAGAGGTTTCAAATGGGTCTAAAATCCCCAAAGCCCCGAATGGATCTCGAATTGGAGCTCACAATGCATCACAACGTGTGAATTAATGCCCTGATGCTTCATGACACTTATTATAGGCCTAAAATAATAAACAGGACTTTAAATATTACAATAACTTCTGCAAAGAGGGGTTCACAGAGTTGAGTTTGAGTAGAACTAGCGTGACAGAAATGCTACGAAACTCCTTTCTTCTTGTCACATTGCTCTGCTCATTAAACACTTCATAGATTTTAGAAATAGAATTACTTGTTTTCATAACATTAGCGTCAGTGCTAAGTTTGATAAACAGGTACACTGCATAGTTTAACAGACTACGGGGGAAAAAACGGCGTTGTTACTGTTTCTTTATGTGTTGCTCCTCTGTCTGTGTGCACTCACTCACTGCGCAGTCAGTGCGCTGTGCTCTGAGAGGTATAACAGCAGTAGGAGAGGAGAGGGGGGAGTTGCGTGGTTTTTACGGGACAGTTTGAGGATCTAATGGAGTTGGGAGGTTTCGTCAGAGGCGCTTTTTTATACTTTTCATTGGTTCAATTTTTTTTTTACACACACGTAAAGGGTGGTCAATAGCGTTGATTTATGAAAAAAAAAGAAAGCTGAAAATGGAGTTAGCTGGTTGGTCCTGGACACAGACAGACAGATACAGAGCTCTCCATGTATGGGCATAAAGGGGACACGGGCAGACAGACAAATACTGTACAGAGATCTCTATGTGTGTTGGACATAAAAGGGACACTGGCCGGTCAGACGGGTACAATGTGTACTCTGACAACGAATAAAAACGGGTAGCATAACCGGAGGGGCATGTGTTCCCAACGGGCATCGTCCCAACGGGCAACGGCCGAGTTTTCGATACATTTGAAACATTTTGGAAACTTTTGAAAAAAATGTATTCAAATTTTGCCTTTAATGACATGCCCAAAATAGGTTGAAAGTGGTTAGGGCCATTAGTCATTTTGCAACTTTTATTTCACAACTATCCAAAAACGTTGGAAATATGTTTATGCACACACCCAATATAGAGGTAAATTCTATACCCTGTAGATCGCTGTTCTTGCTATGAATATTCCTGTATGCCTTGAGATTGTGTTGTCTTTCTTAGGCACAAAAAGTTAGAAAACCACTGTCCTTATTCATATTCCGTAGTACGACGGTGTCACTTGCCAAAAAAAAACTGATCTAGATTTGGTTCTCTTGTGCACACACCACCCTGGTGCCATGGAGCATAACTTAAGCTTATATATGTATCTAATACGCTGCTGGAGATTCACCTGCAATGCAGTGGCGGTCGAGCTGACCTGTTTTTCAGCCTGCGAGCTCAGTGTCATTGTGAAGACCGCACCGGAGACTGGGTCAATGTCACATAACCAGGATAGCTCTAATACAACCTCTGCGGCTAAATCAAGCCTTATCACTCAACATTACAATATCTTAAAAGCATGGGGTCTTCAATGTTTTTCAGGCTAGGAACCCCTTAGCTGAGAGAGAGATGAAGCAGGGACCCCCCATTGCATTGTATTGTATATAATGTATTTTCAGGACATTTAACCACATTAAACATTCAATACTTAGTAAACTTGACCGTTGGCCCTGTATTTGGTCTGCTCTTCTTTTCCCTTTAGGCTACACCAAACGTCTTTGCCGAAAATAGCCGATAGCTTGCAGATCGGCTTATTTTCTGCAAATGTTCACACCAGAATAGGGATGCTAGGGTTCAAGGGTTAATGTAAAACAAAAAGCACAAAGATTTGGCCGCCCCCCGGTAGTAACTCTGAGGACCCCCTAGGGGTACCGGGCCCCCTTTTGAAGACCCATGCTTTAAAGTAAAAGACACTGCGTCTCTCCGTCCACTCATAACTATCAAGCGTATAAGAAACAAAATGTCAACTGCTTGTGAAGATGGCAGTCTCCAGGGCTTTTTTTTGGTCCCCTGCGGCTGTGCCTGTCCATGCTGTCAAGGGCCACAGTGGTGATGTTTGGCGGATTTGCACAATAAAGTATAATACTGCAAAGCCCTGAATGTCACAGAAGTACTGTAATGATGTTAAATCTGGAATGTGGTCCGTTCTCTATTCTAACTGGGGCTGCAATTATCTATTATTTTCTTGGCAATTACCTTTTCGATTACCGAGAAGCACCCCCCCCCCCCCCCCCCAGAGAAAAAAGGAAAAAAAAGATTATTGTTTTAAAATATCAATTTATATTTTTTACAACTTGTTGCACCCCTAATTCTAACCTCCTCCTCTCACTTGTTAGAGCCACTAAGCACTAGCCTGGAGTGGCCAGACTAATATCAATATTTTCCAGCACTGACTTCCAGCACTGATTTCTTTAAAAAACAACGTATTTCACCTTGCGTACTGGTGGACGCTGCGTATCACAAAATGGGTATTTCAAATTTGTCTTGAAGAAAAGCAGATTTAAAATGGACCCATGTTGTATAAACGTAGGCAAGATTTCTATTCATGCACAAAATACACTGCTTACACTGCGTATGTTTAGTTATCATGATCAGAATCAGAAGACTTTCATTGGCGCCATGCCACATACAAGGAATTTCACACGGTTGGTTGGTCTCAGTGTTCAACAGAAACTGAAGAAATCAGAAACAGAAATACAAATCCAATATAACAAAATATTCATTAATTATAAGTAAACTGACAGTGCAATATATTCATTGTCTCAGTGTAAAGGCTCAGACAATAAGAAAACGTGTCAACAATTTGTTTAGTTTTTAGCCTCAGCATATTTGGAGAATATTTTGCTGAATTTATAGCCAATTGCGCCTGTACAGGAGAGATGCAAATAAACTATATGAAAATGCGTCAATATTTTGATGATGCCTCATTCATACAGTTTGGATACTTTTATTTGTGGTGAAAAATCTACCTTGTTTTGAAAAATAATTACGTCGCGTTATCGTGGTGTAATATTCACATTCTGTGTGGATGTACTCATAACACAAAGAGCAGTTTAAATACATGCGAATTAATCGCACAAAACGAACGCTCTCCAGGTGTGTACGGAGTGGACCTTAACTATAAACGGTAACGGCAGTGATGATAAATGGAGGAAAGTTGTCCAAGTGTGTAGTGCAGGTGCTGGATGCCAACAGTAGTATTAGCAGTGTAAATGCTTGGTCTTTTTGCTCCTTTCTTTCCGTCTCTCTCTCAGCTGCCTCTCCATCCCCTCGGGACTGACACCCTCGCCCCTGTTCCCCTTTTCCTCTCCTCTCCTCTCCTCTCCTCTCCTCTCCTCTCCTCTCCTCTCCTCTCCTATCTTGTTTACTGTGCTGCATCACAGGAAGGCTAGGCATGATGAGTGACTGATTGACATGTTGCTGAGCTCAGCACTGCTTCTGCTCCAGGCTAGACACTAATCGGATATCTAATTCACGTCTTTCCCTTCAGTATGTATGCCAAAGCAAGCATGGTCATTAACCAGACCTAGTAATCTGTACATTTAAGTATTCCTTCAATAGGAATATCTTTTTGTGAAATGCATTTACAACGCTGTGTTTCCTGCTGATTTTGTGATGTCGTTTAAAAGCTATGGAAAAGTGTTTCTGTAATCTGTACACTTAAGTAAATGGAAGTAAATGCATAATATAGCCTGTAACTGTTGCCAGAACAAAAAACACAAAGAAAATGCCTTCACAGGCTATGCATAAAAGAAATCACAGGCTATGCATTAAAAAAAAAAAAAAACAGACTCTATGGCAGGAATATATATATTTTTTTCAGTTATCAATGTGCGTTGCTGTCCACCATCACCTTCCCGCAACCCCCACTTGGGGTCCCACCCATAGACTGTAAAAATCAATGGACAAAGCGACGCCATTGGTTTCTACAGGCCGTATATGAAGCCGATTGTTCAGGAATTTCAAATCCGCCATCTTTCTATATCGCGTCATAGCTAATGCAACCGGAAATGAATGCTATTGGTTGGGTAGCTTGTCAATCAAGAGCGGGGGCGGGGAATGAATGCTATTGGTTGTGTAGCTTGTCAATCAAATCATCCCGCCCCTCAGAGCGTACCCTACTTTATCGTCAATTTTAAAGTAAACAGGACCATAATTTACCAAAGCGCATATCATGATGATTGAAAGAAGACTTTAAACTAGCGACTGGAAGCATATAGTATTTATGACGATGTTTATTAACACATCCACCGCCAGAGGTTAATCTCATAATAATGTACTCACCTGCCAAGGTGTTTTTGTTGTTTTTTTGTTTTTTTCATGTCGCCATAGATCTTGTTAAAATCCTTAAGATTGAGCCGTGAACGGTCTGTTTACGTCCGCGAGATCTCCCTGTATCTCCCAGTGAAGACCGCATGTCAAACGGACTTCCATGACTGTAGTTAGAGCGGATTACGTTAAACAGTGAAATGCGAGGAGAAAAAACTACAGGAAGAGAATTGAGTTTCAGTTTCGTCTGTAGAATGGGAGCGGGCGTGATCGTCGAAACCGGATCCCAAATAATTCTATTTCCTGTCATCAAACCGGAAACGGAAGTGGATCAAAAAAATTCCGAAAGTGCACCCGGACCGCGCATGCGCGAAAAGACCGCAGCCCGTAGGACTACGGGCTCGGCGCTTAACCGTTGGATTTAACGGCCCGTAGAACTACGGGCCCGGCGGTAAAGGTGTTAAGGTAAGAAAATCAAGTCTAAAGTTTGTCAAAAACCCACCCACTTGCATTGAGAAAAAGTCTTTATGACACCAGCAGGGGTAAAACAGCGAAACTACAGGCCATTCATGTTACAGTCACTTCCTTTATAGACTAAATTTCAAAGGCCAATGCTGGGCCCTTGGTCCCGACTCATAGATTGAGGAGGACCTCTGATGTAGGTGAACGTTTCAAATCTTCTTTTTTTTTCGGGAATAGCAGATTTACAAGCTCATAGCGTGATATGAGTAGTAGTGGGCAGAGAGGAGACATCAGCAATCAGTGGCGTCTTTCTCCTCCAACAGCAGCCAGGCAGGCTTTGTTTCTCTAATCCCCCCCCACCCCCCCCCCACCCACATGTTGTCTCTCCAGCCTTCTCTCTCTCTCACCGCCTCGCTCCTCTCATCTTCTGAGAGCGTAATCACTAGGTGCTCACTTCACTGTCACTCCTCAACTCTGCTCTGTGTGTGTGTGTGTGTGTGTGTGTGTGTGTGTGTGTGTGTGTGTGTGTGTGTGTGTGTGTGTGTGTGTGTGTGTGTGTGTGTGTGTGTGTGTGTGTGTGTGTGTGTGTGTGTGTGTGTGTGTGTGTGTGTGTGTGTGTGTGTGTGTGTGTGTGTGCAGGGGCTCACGTGCATGTCTCTGTGTGTGGCTTGGTCCATGTGCTGTGTACATGTGTGTGTGTGTGTGGGCGAACACATGTATCTTTGGGTTCATGCTGTGCTCTGCATGTATGCACAAACATGGAGGTCCACGGCCCGTGTGTGTGTGTGTGTGTGTGCTTATGTAACTCAGCCAGGACGCTAGCCAGACCTGTATGTATGCACAGTTGCACACCCAGGATGTATACATTCAGTTGAAGTGAACCCCTATGTTTCTGGAACACAGGAATTTAACTCAACAGTTGAACAATTTCATATATGATTTTTCACATGTTTTTTTGTAGAATGTAAACACAGCTACAGGCGCTCTCTGGTTGAAGCGTTTCAATATTGCCTGATCTGTCCTTGAGCATCGTGTTTTTTTTTTTTTTTTTTTTTTTTATTATCTCAGGTAATTTGTAAATATGTAGATAACTTGTCTGGCCTTCTGTTGCTCTCTTGTTTTGATCTCCTTCCCACCTGCCCCCCACCCTCTTCTTCTCCCCCCCCCCCTCTTCTTTCTATGGAAACTAACGTTGCGATGGGAACGATGTACAAAAAAGAATTTCACCCACTTTTTTACCTTGTAAACCTGTGATGTGACAATAAAACTGATTCTGATTCTGATTCTGTGTGTCGCTCACCGACAATACCTGATCAACAAGCTCACAGCGCGTCACAGCGCCTTGTAGATCTGCTATTTTCGGTGTGCGGCGTTGGCGTGTGTGTAAGGTATAAATCAGGCTTAACAAAGAAGTTTATGACGCAGAAATGTACGGCACAGTTCATATTTTGTTTGTTCCAACAGTTGCTATGTCTATCGCTCTCTCTCTCTCTCTCTCTCTCTCTCTACTTCTACCTCCCCATCATCCTTCTCTCTCTGTCTCCTTCCCTCTTTCAGATCACCAGAAGCTGGAGAGAGAGGCTCGTATCTGTCGTCTGCTGAAGCACTCCAACATCGGTGAGAACCTCCCTCCTCCTCTCCCTCACCTTCAGCAGACTGATTCAAATAAAGCAGAAAAATAATAGATGTTTATTTGGCGCAATTCACCGTTTCCTTCAGTCTAACTATATTCATACGTATTCATGTTGGCATTTAGCGTGTTATAGTATGCTGCCCCCGCACTCTGAATTTCACACTGAGGATTTAGGGTTTCAGAATATGTTCAGATGTGATTCGAGCCTCAATTAATTCCACCGGTTTGTGACCCCCCCACCCTCTCTCTCTCTCTCTCTCTCTCTCTCTCTTCCTCCCCCTCGTTTTCTCCTTCTCTGACAGTTCGTCTCCATGACAGTATATCAGAGGAGGGTTTCCACTACCTCCTGTTTGACTTGTAAGTCTTCCTTCCTCTCTTGTCTTTATGCTGCCCAAAAAGCTCACAAGCTCTGCAAGCTCACAGCGCGTCTCATTTGAGACGCGCCGTGAGCTTGTAGATCTGCTATTTTCGGCATATGACACGTCGTACAGCAAAGTATAAATCAGGCTATTAAAGTGGAATTTATGTTCTGTCGTACGACGGTGGCGCCGCGCTCCAAAAAGTATCCGATCTACAAGCTCACGGCGGGGTTGTGCGAGCTTTCAGATCTGCTACTTTCGGCGCATGACAGTGACACCACCATCGTACGGCGAAGCATACTGTAAATCGGGCTTAATTCATATACTCGGACGCCGTTTTTTTCCGCATTCGCGAATTGTTAACACCTCCACCCCCTCTCCACACACATGGTTACATAACTCCCCCCATATCCTAACACACACACACACACACACACACACACACACACACACACACACACACACACACACACACACACACACACACACACACACACACACACACACACTCACACTCACACTCACACTCACTCACACACTCCATCCTCCGCGTTTCTCTCTGCACTGCAACCCCAGCCTCCCATCTTCAAGCTATTCCCTCCTGTTTCCTTGGCAACGGCGCAGGGGGGGTTGTTTGCCTCGGGGAAACTAAGGGGGGAAGTCCTGGTTTACAGCCGAATCTGGGGGGCTTCCCCTCTCCAATGAGTTACACTGAAGGCAATACTAATGACTGTGTTGTACAGGGTGACTGGAGGTGAGCTGTTCGAGGACATCGTAGCCAGAGAGTATTACAGCGAGGCCGACGCCAGGTACGAGCCTCCTCATCACCCCCCTCTCTCTCTCTCTCTCTCTCTCTCTCTCTCTCCCTCTGTTCCTGTCTTCTCCTTTGTCCTCTCTCTCCATCCATACACGTGCAGTACACAATACTGTATCTTGGTTCCACCCGCTCTCTCTCTCTCTCTCTCTCTCTCTCTCTCTGTTTAATTGTTCTGTTACACGTTCAGTTCCCTGTCTCTTTGCCCCCCCCCCCCCTGTTTCTATGTCCTTCCTCCTTCACTGATCTTCTCTCCTTTCCTGCTTTCTCCACCTACATGAATCCCACGGTCGCCCACCGCACGCCTCTCGAGCTTCTCAGTTATAACCCCCAACACCCCAACACCCTCCCCCTGTGGTGAATCCACATGCTGCTTAAGTCCCCCCCCCCCCCCCCCCCACACACACACACACACCCTTTATCCTTTCTTTTGCTACTCTGATGTGAGTCTAACAAGAGTGATTGTAAAAAAATAGAGCACAGAGCGACGACCCCGTTACATCTGCAGTGTGTGTGTGTGTGTGTGCGCGCGTATGTGTGTGTGTGTGTGTGTGCGCGCGTATGTGTGTGTGCGTGCGCGCGTTCCATGTCCCACTTCCGCCTGACTCCTCTTTTTCTTCTCTCCTGCGGTCCCTCGTCTCATCTCTCTCTTCCCCTCTCTATCACTCGTTCCCATTTTTCCACCGCCCCGCTCTCTCTTCTCCATTTTTTTCTCTTCAACCATTTTTTATCTCTTGCCTAGCCCCCCCCCCACACACACACACACACACACACACACACACACACACACACACACACACACACACACACACGCACACGCACACACTTCCTCCTGTCTCTTACAGTATATATCTTAAGCCCTCCACCAGCACCCGTGCTGACTCATCCCCAGCACACACACAGTTATATTCATCCATTGGTGGGGTGGGGTGGGGGGTACAGGAGGAACTGACAGCCTGGAGTCAGCCAGGCCCCCCCGCTGGTCACTGGCGCTCTCTGTGGCCGCCTCGGTATCAGAGAGAGAGAGAGAGAGAGAGAGAGAGAGGAATGCACAAAACATGCAAGTACGTGGATACTGTGTGTTTGCACGCACAGCGTGAGGTCCTTAATCTTTACCTATCTGTCAGTGCTGCAGCAGGTGATTTATACTGTGCGTCATGGTGCGTTTTTAAATGAGGCATTACACCCCCCCCCCCCCCCACACACACACACACCTCAACTGTATGTTAGAGGTGGAATTAGTTTTTGAGCTTTTTCCAAAATTGCCCACCTGTGTGTGTGTGTGTGCGTGTGTGTGTGTGCTTCTATAGTAGTATCGTAACACTATACTAGCGAGGGCCAAATGTCGCCACAAGTATTGTAGAATCATAGAGATAGACATGGTGAGGACAACTGTCCTGTTTCTCACAAAAGAAATGGTTGTTCTATGGTAAAAACATTTTTTTTTTTAGAGTTAGACAAGGTCACTGACATGAGCTTGTAGATCGGCTACTTTCGCCTTTATAGGGTTAGGGTTAAAAATGTGTTCCGCTGATGTTGTTGCTACTGCTGCTACAGTAAATAGAACCTCTTCACAAGCCGCCTTCTTAGGTTCTTATTATTGTTATTGTTATGTTGCACATTATTTTGCGGACCTCACAGACTTGAATTTAGCTGCTTGTACTGTGTGATAGTAAACCACCTTGATTCTAATTTCGCAAACCGCTAGGACCGGTGTCAAAAAACCATTAGCCCACTGCCAGTAGGCCAACTTAGTACCTTTCTTTTACATATGTTTTAACCAATTAAGGGAACGTGTCCTTTTAGATTTCTTTGGCTATTCAAAAATAGCAGATATACAAGCTCATAGCGCGGCACCGAGTGCCGCGCTATGAGCTTGTAGATCTACTATTTAAAAAAGATCTTGGACTTTTTTTCTTCTTCAAAAAACTGTTAGGATTTAGAAAACACTTTAAGAATCGGACTCGGGCCTTAATGGGTTAAATGTTCTGAAATTTGAAACTTTTAATTTCTTAATGTACGTCAGTGGGGCTCGGATCAGGCTGAAACTTGCCCAAATTTGGAGTCATACTGTACCTCATAGTATGTCATGGACGACTGACTTCACAGGCTGGCCACATTAAGTCAGAGATCCACGTGGAAGCCATGCCGTTATTAGACACCGCCTTGTGGTGTCAGTGTGTGGAGGTGATCTTGTTGAACAGAACGTGTTAATATCACACTGTAAGCTTTGCAGCAGAGCTTATTTTCTTATATATAAAAAAACAATGAAAATACTTTTCTTTGGAAATCAGCCATTGCAGAGGTAACTGGGTTGGCGTGGAAAAAATGTGTGTGTGTATGTGCATGCTTGCGTGCGCGTGTGTGCGCGTGTGTGTGTGCGTGTGCCCTTTGGCTAATCTTGTACTGATCCGTGCCAAGCACACTGCCAGTAAGCCAAGGAAGTATATCCCTAAATATGTTTTCCAATTTTTTTTGGATGTGTGTGTTAATATTTCTCACATTTTGTGAATTCATAATCTCAGATTCACCATCCGTTGTTCTGGTGTGTAGTATGCAGCTACCATAAGTGTGTCCAAACCCTTGCTTTCAATGAGGACAGAGCCGGCTGTATTTCTTCCTGCTCCATTTTAGCAGCCAGGCCAGCGACTGGCAGAGTGACCCAGCCCACTAATAGCCACACACTGCTTGTTGCGCAACAACTATGGAAGCTGGGCAGGCATTTCAACATTACGGGCAGCAAAACTATTTAAAAAATAATAATAATAATAATAATTCAGAATCTGAGAAATTGAAAAATCTATTTTTACACTGTTTTTTTTTTTACCCTGTTTGTGTTAAAACATTTCAAATTATGTACAAGCTCGCAGCGTGGTACAGTATGTATAGCTGCTATTTTTGAATAGCCAACACTAAAATCTAAAATGACACGTATGCTCTCCCGGTTTTATTGGGTTAACCTATTCCTCATCAAAGGGTTGTTATTTCTAAGATTATGGTCTTTGACACAAACATCACATTTATTAACTGTTGTTCAGCAAGTGTTCGACAGCGTGATCAACTAGTATTAAATTCCAACTTGAAAGTTAAATTAGACACATTTTCTGTGCATGCTGGTTAAACTAAGCATCCTGCCTCGAATGTGTTTAGAGCATTCTTGCATCACCTCAGGTCTACACATGACGAGAAATGCATTGTCACATTGCAAAATGTCCTGCCACACAGCAGGAGTAGATCCTGTCTCTCTCTCTCTCTCTCTTTCTCTTTCTCTTTCTCTTTCTCTCTCTCTCTCTCTCTCTCTCATATATACACACAAATACAGACAGACAAGAAGGAAATGTAGATGCATTTCAGTCACAGTTGCAAGATTGTGTGTGTGCTTGTGCATACTGTATGTGTGTGTGTGTCCTTCACTCAGTACTGTATGTCCTGTACAGTACCTATACATTGTTGATGTGTTGTGCTGCCCTGTAGCGTTATGTAGTAAATGTGTTGGGGAACACCTTGTAGATGTTAAGATGAAGAGCACATTTCAGTTTATTGCAATAGTCTTACTACAGTGGTACGTAGCTGTGTGTAAGTACGCAGGTCGAAGAGGCTTATTTTCGGCCGATAACGCAGTAGTCTATCCCTGTTAACAATGCACTAGACCCCTGGGAGATGGAGTGCTGAGCTCCCAGTACCGCACTTACCGCTCCCAAGCTGTGCTACTATGCTGAGTTGCCGGTGTCCGGGATCGAACCCATGACTTTGTGGTCCAAAGAGCTCTACCGACTGAGCTACCGCAGTATGTGTATGTTGCGGTGTTGAATCCAGCATTAAGCCCTGACCATGCCAACTGGCCCAGTAGTCAAACTGTCTCTGGCGCTTGAATTTCCCTCGGGGGATCAATAAAGGTATCTATCTATAATAGATTCAAATTATGCGTGAGACATTAGGCTGCGGTGATTCTCACCACAGTAACGGCCCTGCGTTTTGGACAGCTCTCGTTTCAATGTTTCCGTGAGCAGAGAGCTGTTGTTTCACCCACGTCTGCTGACGTCATTATATCACATTATTAATAATGCTCCCGTAGATTGCGTGCTTTCACTTCATTGAGGACATTGGTTTTGTGGCTAGAAAAGCATTCTGTGCTATCTAGAACCAGGTTGCGCCTCACGCCGGGCGCAACCTGGTTCTCATAGTTCTTAAAGGTGATGGCACCTGACACTCTGATTGGTTTTATTAATGTAACGCCCATTAATGCAGAAAAGTTATTGTGTGCACTTGCACAGCTGCATACTATGCCTGTGCATCAGTGTCTGCACGGTGAGGAGTTTTATTGTGATTACATGCTTTGGCCATGTAAAGCAGAGGTTCTCTTAAGTGGACCCACGGGTCCTTGAGGGGGTTCCAGGGGTACCCAGAAAAATAAGGACATGAAAATGTTTGTGAACCACTGATGTAAAAGCACGTATCAACATTGTATGTTGTTTTGCACTTATGATGATACAGAGGAGTTATAACAACAACCGTAACCAAATATTTACACTTTTGACTCGTCACACGCCCAAATGGAAAAGCTTTCTAACAAGTGAAGTCGTCAAGGGATGGTATTTCGCCCTGTGTGTCCGTTAGCGTTTCTGTCCATACGTAACGCCCTACTAATGAGACAGACTCCCTAATGCTCTCACCTTGTAACCCCTGAAGTGCCACACACGCATGCGCGCGCACACACACACACACACACACACACACACACACACACACACACACACACACACACACACACACACACACACACACACACACACACACACACACACACACACACACACACACACACACACACACACACACACACACACACACACACACACACAGCATGCACAAGCATGCACGCACACACTTTTACCTCTCTGGTGAATGCTAGACATCCAGGCCAGACCTGTCCCCGAGCTCCCTTGGAGACCAGCAAGTGGGACTTTAATTAGCTCCGATAATTAGTTACACACACACACACACACACACACACACACACACACACACACACACACACACACACACACACACACACACACACACACACACACACACACACACACACACAGTGCCACATCACACGTTGCCCCCTCGTATCAGAAGTAAGTCCTGTGGCAGGTTTTGGAAACAATTCCACGTTTCCGTTCAGGCACAGAGTACACTGATGCTCCGATGTGACGATGTGACGTGTTCTGTCGTTGCCATGGCAAAGCACTCAAAAGGACCAGGGTGTTTTTTTTTGTAGATCATTTCACAGGATATTTTCAACTGTGTTCCACCACTGAAAAAGTGCTCTCTGTCAGCAGTTCAAAGAGTGGTGGAATCTTTCCCCCACGCGCTGACCCAAGGCTAAACATGTCTCCGTGCGATTATGCACATTTCAGCGTTGCGAGCTCGTGTAGCCTTTGCGTGAGAAGTTGGTGAATTAGTGTCCCTCTTTTCGTCACACATGCACACTGGCCCTGTGCTGGATGTTCCACAACGTCCCCCTGCTGAGAACAGCGAAGGCCGTTGTTGCTCAAAGTGCTGAGTGGATCCGTGTGAGGAGGGTCTTTTCTTTGCACCCCGGCAGGAGCTCATAAACAGCCGAGCCCGCTGGAATGCCCTCATGGTTCTGGTGAGGGAGACGGGGATGAGGACATACGTCAGCAATAGACACAAAGGAATGGATGCATAGAGAGAGCCAGAGAGGGAGAGAGAGAGATGAGGAATATGGGAGTCAGGTATTCTCTCAATTCTAAGCGTAATATGCTAGGACCGTGTCAGGCCAAGTGTGCGTGTGTGAAACGGTGGAAAACAGGACTGGTACAGTAGCACTGCTGACAGTGGAGAACAGGACTGTCTGGTCACAGGGATCAAATCGAGCAGAATAGTGTGTCTTTCTCATAGGCTGTTTTATCTCTTATCTGACTCAACCAGCCATAAGGGGTCACAAACAATAAGCATGGTCACGTCCACACTGAATTAGGGTGAGCAAGCACTTGCACAAACTGATATCAGAGCCAGATTCACAGCTTTTGGGCCCCTTGGCAAATATAGAAGCCTGCTACAGCTAAGCGCTGCCCTGGTGCATTCGCTTCTATTGAATCTGTGCACAAATTACATTTGTGCCATTTTGATTGTTCCTTCTTTTGCCCAGATCTTGAATCTCCGCCACTGCTCTCAGAGCTGAAAATAGATCCATTGGTACAATACAGAGTGACTTAACCCTTCCCCTGGTTGCGCTCTGTGTGTGTGTGTGTGTGTGTGTGTGTGTGTGTGTGTGTGTGTGCGTGCGCGTGCGAGAGATGCACCGATACCATTTCTTCCTTACCGATTCCGATTACCGATTACCCATAACTCACATATCGGTCGATACCGAGTACCCATCCGATAGCAGTGTGTAATAGAAAGAAATCTAGGACAGTGGTTCTCAAAGTGGGGTCCCGGGACCCTCAGGGTTCCTTGAGGGGGTTCCAAATAGACCCTTAGAGAGACCCCTGAGAGTGCACAAATGGATCTGTACACTCTCATGGTTATGGGGGTCCTTGAAAGGAAAAGGTTTGAGAACCACTGATGAAAACGGTAGTGCAACATCAACTGAAGCATTCAAAATGCAAAATAATTGATTACTGTAAATGACATATCATCATGATAAATGATGTGGTATGGGAATGGAATAGACGGGTATACTCACCCATACCGATGCCATAATTTTAGGCAGTATCGGCAGCTTTTCCGTTACTGGTATCGGAACAACTTTAGTGCGTGCGTCCGTGCGTGTGAGGGTGCATGCACACATCTACGTGCGCATATCACAACATGAACGAATGTGGGTACCCATCAAGTTCGCAGATTTATGTGTGTGTGGGAGGGGTGTGTGTGTGTGTGTGTGTGTGTGTGAGAAAGATAAAGGCTGCGAGTGATGGTGTGTGCACATGTTTGTGTGTGTTTATGAGACAGGGAGAGAAAGAGTGAGTGATGGCAAGTGTTGGTGTTTGTGCATAATCTCTCTCTCTCTCTCACTCTCTCTCTCGCCCACGCAGTAGACACTGTGTGGGCGTGGATCCTGCAGCCTTGCCCGTCTCCCTGCTCCTACTATTAGTCACATATCATCGCCGTCTGGCACAAACCTTGTATCTCCATGTTACGTCTTTTTATGTTTTCATTAATGAATGTCCTATTTTATATTCTGTCGTATGACAAAAGTAGTCATGCAAAAGTAGCTAAATTAGCCGAGCTGTATCTGCTAATTTTGAAATTGTTTTGGATTGGATCTATTGGATCTATTCTATTGGAACACAGGTTCTTTTTTTTTACCATTTCCTGAAAATGAAAGTTTTGGACATACAAGGTTTCTGCCCGACATCGACAATATGCTGCACACTTCACTCTCTTGCTGCACACACACACACACACACACACACGCACGCACGCACGCACGCACGCACGCACGCACGCACGCACGCACGCACGCGCGCGCGCGCGCATCAAACGTGCGAACAAACACTCACAGTCACACACATACATCACGCATGCATACCGGTATACAGTAAACGTGCAAGGCGCATAGCAACGAGGTGCAGATGCACGTAGAAATAATAAATAACGACACATACGGACTTTACGGAGTGATATGCACTAAATTCCTTCACTGCAACCACTACAGTATAGCTTTCTCCATCGATTGTGGAAAAAATAGCATTCATGCACTTCCTCGCTATAGCTGTCATTTTCTATTTGTTCCACTTTCCATCATCTTTTCCTTTGCTTCACAGTCTCTCTATACTCTCCTCTCCTCAATGTTTTTGTGATGTTGTCTGACAGGATGTTCTGCTGTGGGTTGTCTTGTCTGTCACCAAAAAAAAACAAAAACAAAACGTTTTTTGTCTCCTCTGTTCCTCCACTTGCACAACCCCCCCCCCCCAATCATCCACCCCACTCCTTTATCCATCATCGTCGCTTCTCCTCCTCCTCCCTTTCCCTTGTCCTTTCCCTGTCCTCCCTCCCCTCCTTGTCTGGATCACTCCTTTAACCCTCCAATTTTCCCTTTTTTGTGCATCTTCTCATCTCATGTTGGGTTCCACCCTGCCCATCACTACATTCACCTGCCGTCCTCTCCTCTCCCCCCCCACACTCCTTCACTTCTCCCTCCCTCCCTCTCTCTGTTTTGTCTTCACAGTCACTGTATCCATCAGATTCTAGACAGTGTCCATCACATTCACCAACATGACATAGTGCACAGGGACCTCAAGGTTAGTATGTGTTAGAGGAGCAACTGCAAAGCCACCCTCCCTCCCGACCTCTCCTCTCCTCTCCTCTCCTCTCCTCTCCTCTCCTCTCCTCTCCTCTCCTCTCCTCTCCTCTCCTCTCCTCTCCTCTCCTCTTCCTCTCCTCTACTCCCTTCTTTTGCCCCCTTTGCCTGCTCCCTGACCTTCTTCCAAACTTCCTAAAGCACCTTCTCCGTCTCCTGTCCTGTCCTGTCTTGTCCTGTCTGTCTGTCTGTCTGTCTGTCTGTCTGTCTGTCTGTCTGTCTGTCTGTCTGTCTGTCTGTCTGTCTGTCCGTCTTGTCTGTGTGTGATGGTACGTCCGCCTGTCCGACTCTCTGTCTCTTGGTATGCTCTTTTAGTTTTCTTTCACTTGTTAAACTTTTTTTTGTGTGGGTTTGTCATGTTTTAATCGGCAGTGCCCGGCCTGCCCCCCCGTCCCCCCCCCTCTCCTTCCTCCTGTCCCTTCCCCACCCCGGTCCTAACCTCCCCACGCCTGCCACTCAGCCTGCCCACCACACCACCCCCGCCCGCCAGTCAGTCAGTCAGTCATCCTCAAACTCTGGAAACTAAGGCTTGCGATGCACTGACTGTCCATCAGTGGATCAGTCAGTCGCCTCAACTCCACCCTACCAGGCCAGCCAGCCAATTGTACCTTTTGGGCTCCCTGTCATAACGTCCGTCCAACCCCCCAGTCCCAAACCCATCCGTTTACAGGCTCTCCTCTACGTGTACTGTACTGTATGCCCTGTACTCTTGACACCATGCACACTGCCTCACGTGCACCGTAAAATGTTCATTTAACTCACAGAGAAAGCGGAGAAATGAATATGCTCTGTGAGTTAAATTAACACTGTGCATAAATACATCCATGCGCTAATTTACACATTCACACACAATCCACCGTCAAGTATAACCTGTTCACTGTGATCTCTATTGATTGATGCCCCCATCATGTCTCAAAGGCACTGATTTTGCATTATTGATCCCCCCACCTGTGAATTACGAGGACAGGCGATTCACTCTGGTTCAGCCACACTAACGCGGTTCTATTTGTGATTCAGAAGACAGAACCGATGCCAACGGTGCCACGTTGAGATCAAAACCATAATGATTAACGACCACAATGGAAATGAGCTCTCAGGCTTTTTTTGTGTTTTATCTTTTTGACAGATATGGTCATGCATAATACACATTTTGGCAATAATCAGCCTGGGCCAACCAGCGACCAGGACACTTGTAACTTTGTTGTTGATGTATTTGTCGGACGCAGCAGACTCGACAGATATATTCACTTACTGTAGATTCAGTATCAGTATTAATATCTCACTGAAGGAAAATAATCACAATCTTGCAACATATGGAGGATCAAATTATTATCGGTGTCGGCTGGCTTCAGTACAGAAGACAGCCACCCGCATCACTCAACTTGCACATCGTCGCAGTCGGGTGGAAACCTTGTATGTCCAAAACGGTTACTTTTCAGGAAATGAAAAAAAAAAAGAACTGTTCCAATGGAATTTTGTTGTAGTTTAGTCACAAGCTGTTTTCATAAATATTTATAGAAACCCACCGACAGACTTTAAACCTTTTAATCACTGTCAACCTGGCGTCCCTGTTTTGGGTACATCATTATGGGCGAAAAGAAAGAAATCAAAAAACCCAAATACCAAAATATCTACAAGCTCACAACACGTTACGAGCTTGTTAGATCTGCCATTTTTGCTACTTTTGACTGTCAATTACTATATAGGATTTATGAAGACAATTTTTACACATTTGAAATATGGAGATAGAAGGTTTCTGCCCGACAGCGACGACGTGCATGCACATGCACGCACATACACACACACTTACACAGAGCACACATTTGGTCGGTGGATGTGACCTGCCCAGTATTTATTCATTGGGAGACCTTTCGAAACAAGACACAGGACTCTAATTTATAGCCATGAACTTTACAGGCATGCCTATCTCTCTCTCTCTTTCCCTCTCTCTCTCTCTCTCTCTCTGACTTTCTCTCTTCTCTGGCTTACTGTCATATCACATAGGCCATTGGCTCACAAATGGTGTGCCATGTTACAAGTCCAGGTGTGCCTTGGGATTTTGTTACACATTATTATAGCAATATATGCTAATTAAACTTTTATTTTATTTACTACATCAGTAGGCTACTTTGCGTGCACTCATTACCAAATAAAAATACAGAGGCAAATTCTATACCCCCAAAAAATATTTTAAACACTTTTAACCTGCCTTCCTAAATGCCATTATAATATGTTAATGTATTTTTTCAGAATTTTCAAAAAATATTGAAAATGGCTCACAATGCGTCACTGTGAGCTTGTAGGTTGGCTATTTTCACTACAGGTGTGCCTTGAGATTTTGACTTACACATTGGTGTGCCTTGGGCAAAAAAGGAAATATGACATAGGCAGCCAACTATATTGCAGCCTGTAAAGTCAATAATATTACAGACTTTTTTATTTGGTTCAAATTCTGACTTATTGCATTTTATTTTACATCTCAGTAAATGCCATTATTATGATTAATCCCATGCGTTCGTCAGAGCAGAGATAAATGCAACTCGTGTTTAGAACGTTGTCGCCTCTAGGGGGCTTTTATTTTTAGCGTTCCGTGGCGTTGGTGGTGACAGATCCCATGGCGGTGGGTGGATGTGTGGACGGGTGTGTGGATTGGGGGAGCGGATCCCAGACACATCTTTATAATGTGCCATTAATTGTACGATGACTCACTCTTTCTTTACTTCCTCCTATCCAATGCCCCCAACCCGCCCCACCCTCGGCCAGCCGCTTCCCTCACACACAGTTCCTCCTCACCCAGGGCCTGTTGACCAGATAGTAGGAAAACGGGACGCGGGGGACGGACATTGGGTGGGTCGGTTGGAGTTAACTTTGGAATTAATTTATAATTTATTACTATTACTAACAAGAAAATGGTCTACTCCTGTGAAGCCTAGTGTCCCTATTCTGGGTCCAAGAGATTAAGGGAAAAAAGGAGTGTAAATAGTACAGACCCCTGGGGCACTCCGGTTAACAAAGTATTCTGTGTAGGGTTTAAGAGGTTAAAGATATAGTGGAGGCTGCCTTTGCTGAGGAGCCACAGCTCTGCCTTACCCACACCGGCCTGCCGGGCCGGTCCAACCCAACCCATGGCAATAGCCGAGTCCAAGCCCAGGAGTCTGCCCCCCCCCAAAGAAAGAAAGCAAACATTCATCAAGCTGATGACCTGGATATTTGCTCCAGAGATTCAGATAGGGCTGGGGGCGATATGGATAAAATCAAATATCACAATGGTTTTGACCAAAATACCTCGATATCGATATTGTGATAATATGTTGTGATGATATTATTATTATTATTATTGTTTTTATTATTGCATTTTCCCCCCAAAACATTAAGAAAAATAATAAGCTCACAGTGTTGTGAGCTTGTAGTTATTTTTGAAAATTGGGAAAGTATAAAACACTTTTGCCGTATCACGATAAAACAATATCCCAAATTCTATATATAGTCTCATATCATGATATTGATATAATATCGATAATCGCCCTATTCAGACTCTCCATGGTGTTGGATGCGAGCTTCGCTGTGGGTTGGCCGCAGGGATCAAGGCAAAAGTGTGAGGCCACGGCAACGGAAGAACCCCTTAATTTCAACCGCCCACCCCCCTGCCCCCTGAATCACAACAACCCCGATACCCCAGCCCCACCCCCACCCCTGACCCCCACCCCTGCCTTCCCCACTCCCCCCTGGCCTGTGCACGGGATTGTAAGCGCTGCTCAGACTAACATGCGCCCTCCCCCCCCCCCCCCTGGTGTTTGCATGCAGTCATTGCATCCAGCAGATCCTGGAGGCGGTGCTTCACTGCCATCAAATGGGTGTGGTGCACCGAGACCTGAAGGTGAGTGATGGCCATCACCCTTGCTGTCCCTTGAGTGTGTGCTTGAATGTATTTGTATGTGTGTTTATCCGTGTGTGTGTGTGTGTGTGTGTGTGTGTGTGTGTGTGTGTGTGTGTGTGTACTGTATCTGTACTGGTGTGTATACATTTATGGATTTGTGTATTTTTGTGGATATAATACCCCCCACCGTAACCCCTCCCTGAGGAAACAAAAACGATACAAAAACAATACAGTATAATGGACAGCGTCCTTATATCAGTGCAATAACTTACCTGGCTTAGGCTACGGGAGGCCTACGCCTTTGCTGGTTGCACTGACTGCAGATGGCCGCTGTGAGTCAGTTTAGGCAGGCAGGCAGACAGACAGATAGACAGACAGACAGACAGAGAGGTACAAAGACAGACGAGATGGCCTTTTGGCCACAGCTCCACTCTCCAGGTCAGACTTAAACCAGTGCTGAAGTCCCATCCATCACCACCTTTGACCATTTGCTTTGGCCTGCAACTCCCTCTCGAATGCACCAGTTACCCATGTTGTCTTGCGGATTGTGAGCAATGGCAGTCTTCTGGTGTGTAGTTCATTTGACTTGCATTGGAGTGGTTGGCTACAAGTGAAATGCCTGCCAAGTCGGGTCAACCACACGCTTCTTTCCTTGAGTTCACCAATGTTGAACTCAACGGGAAACTCCACCCCTTCGCTCCCGTACAATGGGAGTGAACGGGAGAACACTTGCTCATTTCGTTTGCTCAATAAGACGCTGTCCTCAAAGAACTCCCAAACCGATCTGCCAACAAGAATGATCACCTATGGACCAAAATGACTCTGTCCCTTTGAATATCACATTTTCAAGGGTTTGAAAATGAGATTCTATTTGGAACCAGATTTTGAGAACTGTGGGACAAAAAAATAAATAAAAAAGACTTTTCATTCTGCTTATGAAGCCTTGAGATTGCACTATAAATACACATCATACGCATCTAATTTGAGCAGTAAAAGTAGTTCTCTGCGATTGTTTTACTGAGCTTCAGTTGTATCATCGATTACAGTTTGTGGCAAATGACGATGATGAACTTTAGGCTTTAGGTTGGCTCTAGGTTTTATGAGGGCGGCAAATACATGTAATACAGTATTGCTACATGCAATACCTGTAGAACATGATTTTCTATGAGGATGATATTTGATGATGTTTGTAACTGCTTGATGTTAAATCTGCAATCAGTCATTTTCATGTCCTAGTCCGGATTTGAACTTCGGTCTCCCACGTGGGAGTGTCCTACCCGACACCAGGATCTAAATTTCTCAATGGAAGAGTTGGTAGACCACCTGGCTCCAACCACTGCAGATGTGCTTATATACAGTATTGTATTAACGTAAACATTTAAACATTCGCATTAACATTTAAAATAATGTTTTATTCATTAGAATAAGTTCTGGAGTGCAGCTTTAAATACCCCCCCGTGCTGTCTCCGAGTCCCAATAATATGCCCTATATCTGTTTTTAGAAAGGTTAACCTACTAGCCTTGTCATGGGAATAAAAATCACACTCTGTTGTCAATGATTGCCAAATATATAAAGGACTATTATTAATCAGTATGTTCTACCAGTACGTTTGTTCAGATGGTTTTGTGTTGAACCATAGCTGTCTGTTTAAAGGTTTATTGTGGGCAGAATTGATAAGAACTGACAAACGGATTCACAATTATCTCCAAAAACAAAACAAAAAAAGCTGTCCTTTTTATTGTCCTGTTGTGTCAACTTGTATCGTGTGTAATTGTGCATGGCCCGTGTGTTGCATCTTGTTTCTGCATGGGGCTGTTTTTCAAGTCTGCCCGCTCCTATGCGAATGTCAGTGCAACGCATTCCAGCCAAGACGTGTTGTGTTTATCAGAACTGTTGTGGCCATTGCTTTATTTAGCTGACACGCCGATCGGGTTTCACACCCAGGCATCGGGGGGCATTTCATGCAATAGGTCATAGTGTGATGACTGAGGACAGCCTGGCTGCCAAGATCCCTCTGATCAGGAATTGGGTTATGGCAAATGAAGTGACAACACGGTGAACAGATCTGTGTGCCAAAAAAGAAAAGGATTTAAAAAAAAGCACACGGCACAACCACACTGACTGACACTATGGAGATGTCGTACTGAAAATTCAACATTTAAAGAAATGCCTCTGTTACAGAACCAGGCAGTCATGGGCCTAATTCAGCTGATATATCAATTGAAATGGAGTATGTCAAATTTGAACCGTATAACTGGCTTCATTGTACAGTCGACGCTGGCCAAGCGGTGTAATTTCCTCAAGCTCCATCTTTGTCGGGGTAAATTGACCGAGGAGCAGGTTCTGGTTTCACACTGTGAACCGTCTGCTTAAATTTGGAGTGCCCTTTTAATGGAGGCCTGCGTCTCCTCCACTTCCTGCCAAGGAATTGGAGCGGGTGCCTCGTCAAGAATGCTGCAGCTGAATCCCGCTCTGCTCCTGCAAGAGGCAGTGGGGGGGGGGGGGAGAGAGAGAGAGAAAGGGAGGGAGGGGAGAGAGAGAGAGAGAGCTTGGGAATGGTTCCATTTGAAACACCCACACATGCTCTGCTCTGGAGCATGCGTTTTCTATGTATGGCTCTCTGTCTCTAAAGCAGTGTTTATGGGTCATGAGTAAATCTATCTAATACAAAATTATTTCAAAAAGATTTTCACAACCAAAAAAAAATTATTCATTTGATCAGAAATGTAAAAAAGAAATAAAAACATAAAATACATAAAAGAAATTCCATAAATGTCAAAAAAAAGAATTAACAACTGCTTCACCCATTTTCAACCGATCTTCATATAACTGGTGCTCACTAATGCTGGTTTTAAGATGACACCATTTCCATCTACTTACTCTGTGTCTCATTGGTGGGCTATGGACAGTTCAGAAACCTGCCTTCCAATGACATCATCGATGGGAATTCCAAGCTAATAGAAACTACAGCCTTTCTCTTCTTGGAAAGTTAGCATGCTATAATAAAACAAGGGAACCAGGGGACCTGGTACTGCCAGACCCCTAGTGGTTGAAATCTGAATGGCCGGAAATCTGAATGGTTTCTAAACTACGTCACGCTAAGCTTGGCCAATCAAAAAGAGGGACATGTAAGAGAACGTTTTCATTCATATATGGACGAAAACGATAGCAAATGGGGACCGACAAAGCCTCATGTAGGCCTGACCCCCTGGGTCTGGCAATAATAGATATTGCATCATTAAAAAAAAGAATAAAGTTTGAAATCTTTTTTTGAAAGGATCAAACTTGCCTACCGATGATGTCACTGGTAGGTAGGCAGATTTCTGAACTGTCCACATCCCTCCTCTGAGACACAGACCAAGTAGACAGAAATCGTAGCATCTTATAATGAGCATTAGTAGTGAGGACCAAATACATGAACATGAAAATGGGTGAAGTGCTCCTTTTAATGGTGAAAATAGCCGATCTGCAAGCTCACAACCCGATGTGATTCGTGAGCTTGTGGATCGGCTATTTTCACTATTTTTGTATGTATTTTTGTTAGTTTGGGTCCAGGGGAGACAACAAAATTATCTTTTGGATCTCAGCTGAAAAAGTGGGAACCTCTTCTCTAAAGGATGTGCTAGTTATGCAGAGCGTTCTTATTTTCTGTCCGTATGAGGAAGCAAACATTCACGCTCCAGTCCCAAAAATTATGCCGATAGGCTCTATGCACAGGAACTATATTGAAACAAAATTGAGCCTCTTCCTTACTTCTGTCACAGGTCTTACCAATGATACTAATAAAGGCTTCGCTCCATTCTGGTCAAACAGAGTCAGGGTGCTGATATTGTGCATGTTGGCTCACTGGAAACACTCTGCTACACCAGTGGGTCTCAAAGTGTGGTCCAGGTACCCTCATGGTTAAGACCTGTGAAGGAAGTAAGGAAGAGGCCCAATTTCTCTCCAATAGCTGCTGTGCACAGAGCCTATTGCTGCTGTGATGAGCAAGGATGCCGCCTGTAAGCCTGGCGGTGCGTCCATCCACCTATTCTGATGGAAGCTTGCGCTTCATCATAATTTCCGCCCACACTTCCCTTTTCACAGATTATCTTACTGCTGCAGTGTTGGCAAGTTCTAACTCCCCCATTTAGTGGTAGAGCTTTGCGAATATGATGACATGAGGGTAGGCAAGGCTTCTCGGGATTAGTCTCTCTCTCGCTCTCTTTCTATGCCTCTCTTCTGAGCTCAAAGCACAAACTTTTGTAATTATGCGTACATGTGTCTAAAATGCTATGTCTCTATTACCATGCCTCTAAGGAGGGGTGATGGAGAAAGTGGGTTGGGTGCGGGGGGCTTGTGGTGGGCATTGTAATGAAAGAGGGAGCGGGAGAGAACCAGGGAAAACAAAGACAAAACCTGCTGCACTGCGTGGGAGGCAACAACAGAGGCGCACGCCCGGAGTGAGAGAGTGTTCCTTTTTCTTTGGGCACTCATGATGGGTGTCTCGGATGACGTGTCACACAAAGTGACCTGCTGAACTGAAGGGAGGATCGCTCAGGAGACGTCACTTTCACTGGCTGCGGAAAGCATCGACCCACCCACTTTGTCCAGTTTCCCAACCTGGGAAACGCTGGGATCGCCTCGACTTGAGGTGGCACGTTCTAAAAGCTGCAGTATGAAACGCGACCCAGGTGTGGACAGGTCCTACTAACAGGAACAAAGTCTGCTCAATACAGCACAGCTTCACAGCAGCAGCAGGAAGCAAAAGTGACAGAAGTGTAGAGAGAGCGAGAGAGAGATAGAGAGAGAGAGAGAGAGAGAGAGAGAAAGAAGCCAGTGGGGATAGCAGCCCATTATTAGAGCCCTCCCCTGATAGAGAATAATGAGGTTGGCTGCCTTATCTGGGCCACAGAGATGGAGTCTGTACACCACAGCACACCACAGGGGGCCAAGACAGCGTTCAGGCACTGCAGTCAGAGAGTTTTAACGCTCTTTATTGAGATTTAGATTAACTTCATGCGGTTTGTGCCACATAGATCAACGTGGTGTATTCAAATGAAGTGTAGTTGTGTGTGTTCAAAGTGTGGATTTGTAATACTTAACGCAGAGAATGTATGAGGTGTGTGCATGCGTAGGCCCTTAAGACCTCAAACCCTTCTTCCCCTGTCATGAGTGTGCGTCGATGTTGTTGTTGTTTTTTGGCCCCAGTCCATCTAGTCTAAGGGTCCAGTAACCTCAGCACCCTCCCCCTCCCCTCTCCAGCCAGAGAACCTGTTATTGGCCAGCAAATGCAAGAACGCAGCGGTGAAGCTGGCCGACTTCGGCCTTGCCATCGAGGTGCAGGGCGATCAGCAGGCCTGGTTCGGTATGTAGCTTCACACATGCGTTTCCTGAATGCGTCCTCTACTACTGGTCTCTGTGGCAAAATGGTACCGTTCCCCCTTGAAAGGAATACTTCATCCAGAAAATTGATTTTTTTATTTCAATTACTCTGTGATGGCTTGACTCCAGAATTGTTGTTTCTGTTGCATACCTTCACACAGTGAATGAATAATCGAAATGTTTATTTGTGATATTTGATTTGAATTCATAAGGATCCAAGATTAACAATAGCAAAACTGCATTAAAAAATATGTTTATAAACTCTCACACAACTCTCACAGTTAAATTAAATCCAATTGTCCTGTAATTTAGTTGTGTGCGCAGTACTTCCAAAATACCCTATTGTCAAACTTTACTATTAAATCACCTCCAGTATATACAGTATCATGCACGAACGAGGAGCGCGCCTGCGCGTGCGTGTGAACACAGCTCGTGTTGAGACCGTGTCTTAAGCCTACAGAGAGCCACCACAGACCACTGTGTGCTGACATGAAGTTAAGATAACCCTGAGGATAATATCTTTACCTATGAGGAAGACTAGTGATCATACAGCATGCTGCGTCCTCATAGTACTGTGAATTGACAGTCATTCAGTTAGTCAACTGTGTGTTTTTGTTTTGTGCGCGTTTTGCTGCAGGATTTGCAGGCACACCGGGGTATCTGTCCCCCGAGGTGCTGAGGAAGGAGGCATATGGCAAACCTGTGGACATCTGGGCCTGTGGTGAGTAGCAGTGAAAGACACACTGTCATTCACACGTCGTACACACCTACCTGGATCTCTGTGTGCACACACACCACAAGCATGCTGCTAAGCTAACAAAAAGTTGATGAGAAGGAGAAGCTTAACGTGTGTGTGTGTGTGTGTGTCTCTCTCTTAGGGGTGATTCTTTATATCCTGCTGGTAGGATACCCTCCTTTCTGGGATGAGGACCAGCACAAGCTGTACCAGCAGATCAAGGCTGGAGCATATGATGTGAGTGGCCTCTTCTCTTCTCTTCCCCTGCCCCCCTACTCGTCCTGTAGCGTTCACTACAGTATAAATCCTCTATTTTGGTTGTTCTTCTCTATTCCATCTCCCTACATTTTTCTTTTCCTCGTTCTTTTTTGGAAACAGTACTTAAGTAACTCAGTCACCTCATTCATATTTCAGGGGAGTAAGGAGGCCTTGCCATGGATCTATTTCAAGTCTGTCATAAGTGTGTGTGTGCGCGTGTGTGTGTGTGTGTGTCTGTGTGTGTGTGTGTGTGTGTGTGTGTGTGTGTGTGTGAAAGAAAGTGACTGTGACAGGAGGCAAGATTTTTTTCCAGAGGATGGCAAGGGAAGACTTTCATTTTGGTTTCAACGGCGGACAAAATAATTTAAAACACGGTTTCCTCGAAACAGTGTGCAACACTCAAATCAGCATACGAGTATCTTTTAAATCCCGCCATATTAAAAGGGTAGTGAGCACATGTTCTTACTAAAGTCCTTCAAAAATGTGTCCAGCTCTGTGTATGCAACAGCTGAAGACATTAGATGACATATTTGTATCTTTAGCTATTTGCTCACAAAAGATCACAAAAACATTTTCTGGTCAGGTTGTGTTTTTGGGTTTATAATTTTATATTATATTATAATTTTTTACTGAATTCATATACATTACATACATAATATATCCTAACCATCAAGAAAATCAATTGATCTTTAATCTGTTCCGTACATTACATTTATGCTGCTTAAGAAAACAGTCTATTGAAAAGGCGTATTCAGAAGTGTTGTTAAACATGGTGTTTGAATGGGGGAACTCATATCGGTATTGCTGTACTGTTAACGTACCTATCCTGAGGAACATACAAACAGTCAGCTGAATGATACCACACACTGTCTTAGCTCTAGAACCAGCAGCTGCTAGTAGTTAATTTTGGCTGCGGCTTTTTAGGCTTGAATGGTTGTGAACAGATCAATGGTGGGTTATTGATCATCAGACCTGGATGCGTTCCGAGTGGGACAAAACTGAGACATTTCCTCCTTACCTACAATCGGCTGGTTAAAATCTTTCTATCCCCGTCTCTTAACCCCCAACTCTTTGTGCACATATATTGTTGTCTTGTTTCATCTGTATTTCAAGGACTAACCAAAGACAGTAATGTGGTTGTATGCATAACAACCCGAACCCAGTTTCTCCCGCATGGGAAATTATTCATCTACCACTGAACCACAGGGGGAATCCCCTTTAGACTTCAGACAGGGCTGCTCTGCTACAGATGTCTCAAATCAGGTCTGTCTCTTCAGTTTCCTTCCCCAGAGTGGGACACGGTGACCCCTGAAGCCAAGAACCTGATCAACCAAATGCTGACCATCAACCCCGCCAAGAGGATCACAGCCCAGGAGGCCCTGAAACACCCATGGGTCTGCGTAAGTGTCCCCCCCCCCCCTCCCCTCGCCCAATTTGTCAGACAAACAGAAAAAGGAGATGGATGTTGAATCACAAACGTTCACATAGGCATAAGATCCACGCACGCACACACACCTACACAAAGGAATGATGTAGCAGATCAACAAGTACAGTGATTATATTGGCATTTTGTAGTAGGCCCTGTGACAGCCGGCAAAGTTAACCCGAATAACCTTTATTGTTGTCTTTCTTCCACTCCTCCCCTCCCCTCCCAGCAACGTTCCACAGTGGCGTCCATGATGCATAGACAGGAGACCGTGGAGTGTCTGAAGAAGTTCAATGCCAGGAGGAAACTCAAGGTCTGTGCTCGTGGCAGCTGTCTGTATGTGTGGTGGTGGAATTGAATGTTTATGATCGTTGTTGACAGTCAAAGCATTAGGGAACTCATACCTGCGGTCTGATGGGAGGAGCTAAAACACTGAGAAGAGAGAGAGCAGCAGGTCATGTAAGATAGACTATGATCTAAGTCAGTCATTATCAAAGTGGGGCATGGGGACCCCCAGGGGTCCTTGAGGGGGTTCTTGGGGGTCCCAGCTAAATGAGTTAATATAGCATATAAAATCAGTTTAACCACTTTAACCTCTTTTTTTTAATACTTCGGCTGATCGAAAATAGCTGATCCTATGGAGAGCTGAGAGACCTCATTGCAATCACTACCAATAATCGTATGCCTAATTTATAGTCTGTTGCACGACAGTGACGCTTGCTTAAAAGTACATACAGTGTCTGTTTTTTTATAAAGGGACACCATCGCGCAGTGGAGGATAGATCGAGATTTTGAGTGCAGCCTAGCAATGGTGCTCAGCTGTCTTTCAAATGCTGGTTAGTAGAGCAACGTATCTACAAAACAGGAAAAACAATCCTCCTAATAATTAATAATAAGCATTTTATTCATGGTAAAACAGTGAACCTACCATAAAAAGAAAAGTTATTGTCACATTGATTGGTAAGAATGGTCTTATTACAGTATGTGTCCAAGGAAGAGGAAATCACCCCCGTTGGAAATCAGCAGCTGTCTTTGTGTCAAGGGAAGGGTTTGTGTTATTGTAGAGCCTCTTAGATCTCTTAGCCTGAGCCTAGAACATGCAGAGAGTCTATTCTGCCCTGAGCTGGAGAATCTTGCTCCAGTATGATAGCCTTTGATTGGATTTAGCAAAGCCTGGAGAGTTTGGTTGGCTCTCTGAGCCAGTCTAATATCCATCTTGAAATAGCCCCCATGGCCTCTTTGCAATCCAATATCATTATCATTTTAACAGCCCGCATAGGGGTATTTGCACTGGTAAAGATTACCAGGATTAGGCGCTTTACTCATAATTCTCACTCTGTAAAGGAAAAAGAAAATACCTAGGTACCGTGGCCATGTTTTATTAATGTTGTTGGTATAACATCTCCCCGACAGCAGGTGCAGTTAATTGGTTTAGAATTGAACATTTATAGTTTTTTGTTTCATTTTTCTCCCAGGGGGCCATTCTCACCACCATGCTGGTTTCTCGGAACTTCTCTGGTAAGCATCAGTCAACATGTCAGTCTATTTCAGTCAATGCATGCAGTATGTAGGACAATTAAGCATAACACATATGCTTAATTTATGCTAAGTCGTATGATAGTGTCGGCCGTCGAAATGGACAGATCTACAAGCTCACAACGCGCTGCGGATGCATGTGTTGTGAACTTGTAGATTGTACTACTTAAGAAACATCCATTAAGATTGAGAGATCATTCTCAAGTGTTTTGCATAATCATTCCTCTCTTTTCTTCAATAAGATTTATTTCCCCTTGTTAAATTACAAAACTTACAGAGTTGTCATCTGATACCGGCGTAAGGGTGGATGTTTTGACATATATGTTTTGCATATAGTTCTGCATTATTATTCTGTTGCAAATCTTAATATTTCAAACATATGATTTGAAATAGGATGTCTTTGCCTCATGTGAGTGTGAACCTGCCTTTTCTGTGATGTGATCACATGGTAAACAGAACAGAAATAGTTTGTTGATGCAAAGTTGCAATAGATACTATGCGTTTCTGTCCTGTACATTTTGGAGAAATGTGCAGTGTATCTTGGCATCATTCAGTGTATGAAAGGTTATTATTTTCATTAGTTATTAGTTTCATATACATAACATGTATAATGTGTAAGCTATAATTTAACAGTTATCCACAGTACTACTGCTATGTTGACTGCAATTTAGCACACTTTACCAGCTTTGAGAAAGTGCTGAGAGAAACTCATTTAGTCAGTGCTGCTATAAATGCAGCTCCTTTCAACACTGTTCAGACAAGCCTCAGTAAAGTCCAGAGTGGCCATTTAGAGGGTGACAGTTAAATGAACACTCAGGATTTTTCTGTGTATGTTTCACTGTGACATTTTCCAGGGGTAGACCGTGTGAAACATTTTCAAACCAATTTCTCCTCATTAGTGGTTTTGTTCGAGCTAATTGCCTGTTACTGATCTGTGTGTGTGTGTGTGTGTGTGTGTGTGTGTGTGTGTGTGTGTGTGTGTGTGTGTGTGTGTGTGTGTGTGTGTGTGTGCGTGCGCGTGTGCGTGTGTGTGTGTGTTGTGCAGACGTTTGTGTCCTTGTCTGCTTATGCATGATGTGTACAGTACTGTACTTGGCTTGGTTGTATTTGGTCTGCCTGTTCTTCTATTGAGACATTTATATCCTATGTGCCTACGGTTTGACAAGAGGTATTGCATCAAAGTTCAAATGCCATTTAGCCACTGCTCATACAAGCTGTCCCTTGTACAGTAGCTCAACAGTAGAAATTGTGTAGCCTGTGCAGAGTACCCAGCCTCGGGTAGAACATGAAAGTTAGGCTATGGATTGCAGCTTTAAATAAATTGCCAACTTTGGAGGAAATTCATCAGTCAACCTTTTTGGGTCAGACTATGACCTAATGACCCTGCATTATACAGTAACTCCTATGTTGTGCAGCTTCAGTATTTGCAGATATTACTTCTATTACTATTTTTCTTATCACTGTCACTGTGAACCTTTTGTTCTGTATGTGGTTTTAATTACACTATCTTCCTCAAACTAATGAGCACTATTTGTTTCCAACCTCTCTCCCTCTCTCTCTCTCTCTCTCTCTCTCTCTCTCTCTCTCTCTCTCTCTCTCTCTCTCTCTCCCCTCCTACTCTCTGCCTTCACCGTCGCTCTCTCTCTCTCTCCCCTGCCGTCCTTCATCCGTCCTTTTCTCTTCCTGTCCCTCGCTCCCACTTTCTTCCTTGCTCTCTGTCTCCCCTTTCTCAATACCCCCTCTCTCTTTCTCTTTCTCTCTATCCTTCTCTCTCTGCCTCTGTGTCTCTTCCTTTCTCTCCTTGTTATCACTCTCTCTCTCCCTCGCTGGCCCTCTGGTTGCACCTGTACCTGCGTGCCTCCATGTTGTGACTGGGTGTCGGGACACTAACAGTGGGCAGCAGGCAGACCACGGCGCCCTCGGTCACCGCGGCCGCAGCAGCCGTGGCAGCGGCCACCGGAACCGCGGCGGGGCTGGTGGAACAAGGTAGCGTGGCGGCGACGCCCCGGGAGGGTGTGTCCTCCCCCCCCCCCCCTCCTCCCCCCTCCCCCTCCCCCTGTACGCCATCCCACCCACCCTGCAGCATGGGAGCTCAGAGCATGATGGTGGCTGGTCACGCTGTCTCCCCATGGGCTCTGCGCAGTAGTCACGCCCCTCATTTCTATCTATCCATCCATCCATCCATTCAGACTCTCACCATCTCTCTCTCTCTCTCTCTCTCTCTCTCTCTCTCTTTCTCTTTCTCTTTCTCTTTCTCTTTCTCTCTCTCTCTCTCTCTCATATATCACAGCCACGGAGCATGGCCAGAACAGCAGACCAGCGCCTGTCATACTCTCTCACATTCGCTTTCTCTCTCATGCCATAGGACGACTATGATATGAGTTCACCTTTACCCCTCTTATCATTCCCTGCTGTCATGCATCAGTCGCCCTTTACCTTTGTAGAACTCTGATGTCTCTCTCTCTCTCGCTCTCTCTCTCTCTCTCTCTCTCTCTCTGTTTCATGTTTCATTGCACTCGTTCTGCATCCACCTCCTTCCCTGTCTCTTGTTTTCCTCTGTTGGAGAATGACCCCCCCCCCCCCCCCCCTGTTACTTAAAGGATGGAATTGTTAGTGAATGTTGCATGGGGCACTGGAATGGTGCATGCACTGCCAGGGGGCCGGGTTGGTGGGGTGGTTAGCACTGCAAGAGACGCAAGGTTGGGCAGCTTCTCAGGAAATGCAGTGGAAAAAAGTGAAATGGTTGCCTTTTCATGTATTTCTTCTTTTTTTTTTTACCCGTTAAAACCGGGAAAGCATCTGTGTCATTTTCGATTTCAGCGTTGGCTATTCAAAAATAGCAGCACTTCGTTACGCGCTGCAAGCTTTGTACATCTGCTATTTTTGAACATTTTAGAAAAATCTTGAAAGTGTGCGAACTACTGATTTAGAGGCAATAATTGTAGAATTTTAGGTTAAAATAATTACCAACATGTTACCAAAAGTTTCATATAAATTAATAGGTACAGTTACAGTATGTCTACACAGTGTAAATATACATTTGACGCTGAAAGTGTAAAAATGGTCGATATAAGGTCATTGGACGTCGCCGCGCGAACACAATGTTCACGGGTTCAATTTGCTGGGTGGGATGAGGGGGATCCATGCCTCTGCTTTTGATATCCCCTCTTCTGGTAATGTATGTTAACCAAATAACCACGTTAACCCTGGCATCACTATTTTTGGCAAATGTTTTGAAATGTGCCAATTTGTGAAAACTTTTCAAAATCTTTCAAAATTATTGTATATTTTTCTAAATAAATAAATAGCAGGAACAAAATATAGGCCTACATGTATTTAACTTCTTCTTTTTTTTTGCAAATCGAACCCTTCAAGGGACAGTTCTTTTCCATGGCGTGTAACAATAAACATGAAGGCAACATGAGAGCCTCATCTGACAGTGTAGGCTGCAGAGAGGGACGACGGTGAAGCTGTGGTGGAAGTAGCCCCTGTGGGCTTGTCTCAGCCTCCACCAGGGGTCCAATCAAATATTCATAGTGGACTGCCTCCCCCTATCAGCTCCTTTCTGTGTGACACACACACACACACACACACACACACACACACACACACACACACACACACACACACACACACACACACACACACACACACACACACACACACACACACACACACACACACACACACACACACACCCATATCTAGAAGACATTACCGTACACACCCGTGTCACAGGGGATGAGGTTAAATGTGAGTGTGTCTTGGCCTTTAACCACTTAAACTCTATATACTTTCTGGGGATTTGCCGAATGTTCGCCCCATAATAGGAACGCTAGGGTTCATGTGCAGGAAAATGTCTGGAGGCATCCTGGCACCAGACAGCGTCCACCCTTCCGAAGAGCCGATCAGTATCCCATCTTTCAAAGACTAAACCTTGCCAGATGAGGGGGGTGGATCTTAGAGTAGAGCTACCATGTGCTCAGCAGCATAGCATGGTTGATGATCCATGTGAATCCATGCCCATCCTTGCCTCCATCTTGCAGCCTTTGCACTCAGCATACATCTATGCATAAATGCATTTTTTTATTTATTTTCGTAGCTGCTAGTTTATTGGTTATTAACCTCTTCCTCCTCTCTCTTCTTGCTTCACGTGTAATTTGTGGCAAGGTAAGAGTCCCTCTTCAACACCTGGGCTGTGAACTAAGCTGCGAACTTTGACCCTGCAGGTTGCCTCGGCACATCTCTGGTTTCCCGTGGGGGAGAATGTTGTGCCATGTCTGTTTAGAACTTGCCGTTTTCTGGAAGGTTCTATTCACTTCCACCGTGGAGATGAGCTGGAGATGTCTTTATTACACTAATGCCAGATTTTTTACTTGGTTGCGCACACAGCTAAGTCTAACTCAGCCTTAACTCTTTAGTAAAAGTGGAGTCCTCCCCTCCCCCTCCCCTGCTGAGTTGTCAAAGGGGAGTAGAGAATGCACTTGATAATGTTCTGACCCCGTTTCTTCTCCTCAATAACAACAAGTCAAGTGAATGGAGGGTGGGGGTAATGATGAGCCACGGGCACAATAATTGGTGCCTGAACAAGTCCATGTTCTGAGCGGATTTCCACGTGCTTCCTCATCGTTCACGATACAGGGACACGAGAAGAGAGGGAAATTAGTGAATATAGAAAGAAAAGAGAGTAAGATGGGAACGAAGAGAGAGAGAGAAGTGAGAGAGGAAAAAAAGGCACAGAATTCCAGAAATAGTGTTTTATGTAACATGGCTGGGTGGTTGATGTGATTGGATGTGATTCGACTGTGGAATGCAGTCTGCGCTCCTTAATATACCTCAGGCTTCCATCTGGGGAAGTCAGGAGGACGTAGAAACGGGGCAGAGCCGACGCGGAATGCGGCAGGTAGCCGATCGGAACCTACTGGACGGAAGAATGTTGTGGACGTACGCAGTAAACTCCTCAGCGTTAGTTTAACCCTGAGAGTGTACAAATGAGGCAAAATGCAACCTCATGGATCCATTTTGTTTCATTTTTACACTTGTTTTGCTGTGTAATTGAAATGCAGTGGGTAGGTCAATTAAGGCGAGTAAGAGCAGATTCAGTCTAGGAGAAACTGTGTGTGTATTTGCCTGTGTATGTATGCATCTGTTGGTGCTTTTGCCCGTTTTAAAGATCTGGTATTCGGGTCCGTGTTAAACGAGCACTTCAGCATATAGCAGGAAATGTAATGCACACCAAAGGCTGTGGTGAGGTGCTGACCACAGGGAACAAACTTAAAGGAATACTTCTTCACCCCAATGCAAAACGATATGAAATAATAATATAAACTAACTCTTACAACCCTCACAGTGTAATCACGAGAGGCCTACTGATGATGTTCAAAGAGAATGTTTTAAATATAGTATTAATCTCTTGTTAAGATTGGTCTCCTATTACCTTCAATTGGTCAAGTATTGGATTATTGGCTCAGGAATGCGACAAAAACGAAACTCTCCATGGCTTCATGGGGTGAGTAATTGTTTGAAAGAATTTAAAGAAAGGGGGGAAAAGTGTTGCACACTCTGGCCAGCTGGCCTTCCTCAGAATCAACAAATTGTTTGTCGATTCTGAGGAAAACCATCAATAAAGAATCACTGCATATGGAGCCAGAGTCTGCAAAACCGTGTGTGTGTGTGTGTGTGTGTGTGTGTGTGTGTGTGTGTGTGTGTGTGTGTGTGTGTGTGTGTGTGTGTGTGTGTGTGTGTGTGTGTGTGTGTGTGTGTGTGTGTGTGTGTGTGTGTGTGTGTGTGTGTGTGTGTGTGTGTGTGTGTGTGTGTGTGTGTGTGTGTGTGCGTGCGCGACATGTGTAGGAGCCACTGCACAACACACCCATAAAGTACACAAAACCTAGTGTGTGTGTGTGGGGGAATGTATGTCTTACGTAGTGTATGCATAATCTTTACACTATGGGTGGGCCACTCGGGGGCCACCCGCTGTGTCCGTGCTGCAGCAGGGCGGTCTTTACATACGCCCTGCGGACCATCTGTGTGGCATGTCCCCCATTGCAAGGGATTATGTGTATTATGCTAATCAGACAACTGTGTCTACAGCATCGTTCTCTCTCTCTCTCTCTCTCTCTCTCTCTCTCTCTCTCTCTCATTACCCATCATTAGAAAGCAGACTGAAGACTAATCCTCCTTAAGGCCCCTAAAGAGCCGTTTAAGGCAACACTTATTGTTGGGCCTCGTACGGCAGGCATCTTTGCGGCCGTTCTGTCATTGGTGTCGTGGTGGCGAGCCAGAACACCAGCTTGAGAACAATGCACTTTCTCTTCTACACTGAGGACGATGTCTGATTGTGTTACACAGGGCAATGATGTGACCCGACAGTAACTATGCTTTCCTGTTCCAGAAAGCTTTGGCTTTGGCTTTCTCAATGCCAGTCTGAAGTGCAACGTTACAGTAAATGAATGCTGGGATACCGTAGATATGTAGTATATAATACACAGATAGCAAAGCAGTTGAGCTCGGCTCCGTTTAGCTTCGGCTGACCTTGGCACGGCTCGGCAGACTGACCTAGCCTTACTTAACCACTTAAACCCTATATACTACTTCGTTGACCGGGGTCCCCGTGGTGTTTATACTTGGCTCCCTCCTTTTTTTCCCCTCTACAGCATATTTATGACATGCCCAGAATAGCGACGCTAGGGTTCAAGTGGTTAGGCCTAATTTATACTGCGTCGCGACGCACGGTGGTGTCGCTTGTCGGAAAGAACAGATTTTTCGACCAGCAGCACAGTTGTGCAACGACATAGAAATGAGGTTTCAGCGTGTAGCTGCAGTTGCTGTGGGGCTGTTCAAACAGAGTATGCTGTAATCATTGTAAATGTTCATCTCTGACAGATTTCCTCTCTCTCGCTCTCTCTCTCTCTCTCTCTCTCTCTCTCTCTCTCTCTCTCTCTCTCTCTCTGTTCATCATTGCAGCAGCGAAGAGTTTGCTCAACAAGAAGGCAGATGTCAAGGTAAGCGTCTCCTCCCCTCCCCCTCTCTCCTTTTGTCTACACTCTCTGCCCACTCTCTCTCCTCCTGCCTCTCTCTTCCTCTCCTCTCTCTCTGTGTGTGTGTGTGGGTGTGTGTGTGTGTGTGTATATATGAATAAATGAATGCATTTTTATTTTCGTGTCTTGTCAAAAGCCCCCCTCCCCTTACAGGATTATAAGACACCAAAACATGAATAAACAATATCACATTCTGTTCCTGGAAAACTGCACAAAAGAAAACGAAAATGTTTGGTAAACACTCAAAACAAAACAAACAAAAAAAAAGTATACATCACACATGTATGTTCTCTTTGCCCGTTTGTCCCAGGCCCCTTCCAAATACTCTGCAAGTGTGAATACCCTGTGCTCGAAAATTCTCTGTGTGTCATCCGACCAAACCAAGTCCAGGTTTCTACACCTCTTAAATCATTTTTGACGCAGGTCATGATACAAGGGGCAATAGAAAACAAAATGGAATTCACTCTCAATATCCTCCATGTCCCAATAAATATAAATCCTCTCCTCTTCCACTACTCCTCTACACCTACCAGTCTCAAGGTGCAGGGGCAAGATCCCAGAACGGAGTTGGGCACATAGAGATCTTTGTCTTTTGGATAATGGAGCACAAACATACTTTTCTCTAGCATAACAGCTTTTTATCATAACAAAGTGTGTGTGTGTGTGTGTGTGTGTGTGTGTGTGTGTGTGTGTGTGTGTGTGTGTGTGTGTGTGTGTGTGTGTGTGTGTGTGTGTGTGTGTGTGTGTGTGTGTGTGTGTGTGTGTGTGTGTGTGTGTGTGTGTGTGTGTGTGTGTGTGTGCACACTTTACTGTATGTGCATGATTCATCTTCATGCTCACTTGCGTGAGCTTGGACTATTTTTTCCCCCTATAAACAAACAAAACATCTTTGTGTTTGAGTGTGGCTGAGCTTCTAGTGGTCCATCCATCTGAGAGCGCAGTGTTTTTCCATGTAGTGTTCTGGAGGGAGCTCATCGCCACCTCTCCATCTCTCCACCTCTCCATCTCTCCTCCTCTCCATCACTCCATTATGAAGCACAGCCATCTGCCATCCCCCCCCCCCAACCCTCTCAACCCTTCGTCAATCAGCTCCTCTCTCTCTCTCTCTCTCTCTTCTTGTTGCTTCCGTTTCCTGCTCACCCCATCTGGTCTTTAACCTCACATTTCCACTACACATCCTTAACGAAGATCTCGTGCTGACCCACGCACGCGCATGCACGCTGTGTACACTCACTGCACTGAAACATCCCACGCACAGCTTCCTCGCATGTTCCCTGAGCGTGCACGGTGGCGCGCGGAGGAAAGAAAAGCCAAAAAAGACGTGTGTGTGTGTGTGTGTGTGTGTGTGTGTGTCGGCTCGCATCTGAGCGGCGTCTCGTCAGCTTGACGCTCGTGTGCTGCGAACGTGCAGAACGGCAGATCGCGAGTGTGCAGATGTGTGTGTGTTGTGTGTGTGTGTGCGTACATGCGTGCGTACATGCGTGTGTCTGCAGGCTGCCCCTCCCCCTCTCCTCACTGCTCAGTGGGTTCAGTGGGGAATGTGACTCCAGTTCCAGGAATAGCTCCAAGTTTGGACCCTGGAAACTCAGGCGACAGAAATAGACTCTCGCTTCCCCTGTGCCGCGCTCATCGCCTAGCAACAGGCTCCCCACGCTCTCGCCCGAACCATTTCCGAAGATTTAAACTTTTCGCCCGCCGCTCTCCCTCCTTCCTTCCTCTTGCTCTTTTGTTTCCCCTCTCTCGTTTTCTTGTCTTTCTCCGTCCTCTCTCTGCAACTCCCCCCCCATGATCCTCTCTCTCTCTCTCTCTCTCTCTCTCACACACACACTCTGTGATCCTGTAATATGTGGAACACCACCTAATGTTTTTAACTCCGGCCCCAACACCTCTCTACCTGTTCAGTGCTGGCTGCTCTCATGCCGATGTCGTCTCTTCTTCCACACAAAAAAAAAAAAAAAGAGGAAGTAATAGCAGGTCTCCTGCTCTCTCTTTCTGATGACTTCCCACGTTCAGCCTCCCCCTCGTTCCTGGACTCTGCTTCTTCCTCCCCCGCTTACCGCCTCTCTCCTTCACAAGCAGAAGAAGTAACAGCCTCTTTGAGAGGACAGCTGCTCCTCGTGCTGGGAGCGTATGCACAGCGCGCCTGCTTCTCTTTGTGCATTCACCTGTTGGTTCTCTCTCCTCTTTCACCTTCTACCATCCATCCGCTCAACCTGAACGTCCATCCGTCCATCCATCCATCCATCTATCCATCCATCCATCCATCCATCCATCCATCCATCCATCCATCGCCAACGGGGGGTGGGGTGGGGACAGAAACGCAAGTCCAGCTCAAACCGTCCAGTACTACATGGTGAGCATGCTGTTTATGCACTTTAACCCACACCCCATTCCTCCTGCTCCAGCTCGTCTTCTCGTCCTCCACCCTTTTTATTTTTATAGCTCACAATGTGTCGCAGCTTGTCGATCGGCTACTTGTGGATTCAATGTGGAGACGTCTTCACTTATGGTGGGGGGGCGCCTGGCACAAGATCTTTTCAAATGGGAGTCTGCGGCCAAATACATTTCATTTGGGGGTCCCTGACGTGCAAACGTTTGAGAACGGCTGCTGTAGTGCCCACCCTCCTCATCCCGTCATGTCTGAAGCTCCTCTCCTCCAGTCCTGCTCCTTTGTCCACTGCTTTCCTTCCACCTATTTTCTCACTGTCTTCTGCCCCCCCCCCCCCTAAAGATTTAGAGGGGACGATTTAAAGTAATTTTTACCCCCCTTTTAACGCATTCAATCCGGGAACGCATCAGTGTCATTTTAGATTTTAGCTATAGACATTATTTTATACTTTGGCTATTCAAAAATAGCAGATCTACAAGCTCATAGCGCAGCACCGAGTGCCGCACTATGAGCTTATTTAAAAAAACAACATGAAAATCAGTGCAAATCTTTGAATACATATTTCTTTAAAGCAAACATTTGTAACTCAAATCTTTGCTTCTGGGAGGTCCCTGGAACAAAATATTTTTAAATGGGGGTCCGCGATCAAATACATATCGTTTTGGGGGGTCCTTGACATAAAAAAGTGAGGGGGGGTCATGTTCCCCTCGAAGGAACAGCTGTCTCTTGTTTGGGGTGCTGCAGCCAGCCTTTAGAGGCATTAGTGGCTTTCATCGCCACTGAGGTCCACGACGGTGGCAAGCTCCCCTTCTTGAGGTGGTTTTTGTGAAAGTATTTTGAGAGTTCACACCCTCCGTCCGTCCTTGTCGCTGTACCAAGGAGGAGTGTGATCCTCACCATGGATACACAGCACGTGGAGAGAGAGAGAGAGAGAGAGAGAGAGAGAGAGAGAGAGAGAGAGAGAGAGAGAGAGAGAGAGAGAGAGAAGAGAGAGAGAGAGAGAGAGAGAGAGAGAGAGAGAGAGAGAGAGAGAGAGAGAGAGAGAGAGAGAGAGAGAGAGAGAGAGAGAGAGAGAGAGAGAGAGAGAGAGAGAGAGAGAGAGAGAGAGAGAGAGAGAGAGAGAGAGGAGAGAGAGAGAGAGAGAGACATCCTTATGTCAGCTTATGGCCAGCTTACTTTGACTTCTGCTTCAGCATGTCTTAGTGTGTTCTCCTCTCCTCCTAGACGTTTATCCACCCCATGTCTAATAACACACACACACACACCCCTTCGCACCTTCCGTTGTTGTCCCCATACTCTCTCATTTGTTTCAGTCCTCATCACTGGAGCCTTTCAGCTACCACCGTGTTGTACTGTACCTTCAGTATTCAGCTCCACCACCGATGTTTGCTTTGAAAGACAGGATGTGAGAAAGGATCATCTGTCCACTGATGCCTATCTGTCAGGATTAATGGTGCTAGGTGACTTCTTAGTGAGAGTAACCATGGTTCAATTTGTAAACAAAACGTTTACAAATTGAAATATTTCAACTTAACACGTTACAGGTTTACAGGTACCCCTTACATACAGTACTTTGTATGACAAATAGCGAAAATGGAGCAGCTTTGATGATTTGTGCTTATTCTTCAAAGGAACATTCAAACGCGCAGGCTTTGAAACTGGATTTGTATATTGCCCACACATGGTGCTGTGAAATTGAGGCAAAGTGGAGTCCCGCGCAAAGGAAGTCACTGTTAACGGCCTGATGCCGTCACATCCCTTGTGTCACTTCTCAGGAACACGCTGTGAATGTTGTGAATGATGTGAATGCTTGCTGTATTTAACCTCTTCTGCAGACAGAATCACGGAGCTCCTCAGAGTGCAGAGCACGAGCACACGTGCATGCACATACATACATACAAATGCACTGACCTACAGTACCTCCTGTTGTTAACACCTTTTTGTTGTGTTTCCCTCTCCTTTCCTCTCCTCTCCTTGCACAGCCCCAGACAAACAGCACGAAAAACAGCATAGTCACCAGCCCTAAAGGAACCACCCCTTCACCTGCTCTGGTATTTACCTCCTAATAACCCTGTCTGTTTGTCAGAATCCCACTCCCACACACCTCCTAATAACCCTGCATGTTCCTCGGTACCCCCCCCCCCCTTTCTGCCGTCCCTCTTGTCTATCTTGTCTTGGTGGATGTGTATCTTTTGGTGGGCTCCCCTGCAACAAGGGCACGCCAGTCTGCCCGCTGGTGGGGGGGGACGGTCGATCCAATTCCCATCTTCCGGTCCAGCTCTGGTCTTGGGGAGCATTTTGACCAAATGCAGTGTGTCGGTTCGCAATGGTACAGGGATATCTTCTGATTTTGTTCATACGTGATGACCATATGGGTAATACTGTCTACTGTCTACTGTATGTTGTGTGTTCTGCTAACGTGACAGTCCCTCCAACCTCCACTCAACTTCAACTTTATTGTCACATCACAGGTTTACAAGTCTGTGTGCGTGTGTCGTCAGTATACAGGTGTGTGTCGTCTGATGTGCCACCGTGCTTCAGCGTGTGCGTGAAAATGTGGGCAAGTGTGTCGCGTGACCATGTAGGAGAGCTTGTGCGTGCACCATCGGGGCTATGTAACACGACTTGTGATCTATCTAGTGAAACCATAATGCACACTAAAAGAAGTAATTAGAGAGAGCATCAGCTCATTACAACTCTCCCCCCCCACCCCCATCCGCTTGCCGCCGTCAGCGCTCTCCCCCCGACCAAGCCCTCCATCTGCAGGCCCCCAGGTACTTTATTCCCGCTCGTCATCGTCTCCCATGCCGTCGTCGCCACTGCCCGTTGCCCCAGGCGATGGTTGCCATGACGACATGGCCATCATCGTCAGGGAAGACATCTGGCTGATGATTGGTCACCGGGAAGGTGTCACTTCCTGCGGGAGGTTGAGGGCCGGGTTGAACGCGGTGGGTGGGGGGGTGTGGGGAGTGGAGCGCACATGTGCGTGTGTGTGTGTGTGTGTGTGTGTGTGTGTGTGTGCAGGCGTGCGTGCTCTGATATACACCGGCTGACAGTTCAAGAGCACAGAAAATAGCGGGGAACGGAAGAGGAGACGGCAGGGACTAAAAGGAGACTGACAGAGTGAAAGCCAAAGCTCTGCTGGGTAGGCTGGGTGGAACACAAGTGACCTACAGGAGTTTGTGCCTTTTCACTCTTGGTGAAAGAACCAAACAGGATCAACCCCCTTGTAATTCAAGTTGACTGTCCTCGAGTAAATAGCATTTTAGGATCGCTTCCTGCCTTCATTTAGGTTCCCAACCTTTTTCTAGATCAGGGCCCACTTGAAAATCTTCAAAGCACCCCACGGCACGATGCATTTTCAAACCATGTTTATTTCAATGATCAATCAATCAATCAATTGTGGTCTGGCTTGGATTAAAGTGGTATCATTTATTTAGTGGTATCACTTGAAACCTTTTCAAGGTTTTAAAGAAAGAATACCAAGTCATTTTTTACATTAATGTTTTTACATTAATGTTATGTTATTCATTAAAATTTTGCGTTTGCGTTTTGCCAATTATTTGGGAGCCCAATTGCAATATACCCGCGGCCCACCATGTGGGCCCCGGCCCACAGGTTGGGAATCACTGACTTTAGATCACACAGCGCTTTCTGGTGATGATGACCGAGAGACACTCGCGGTCACTGATGCGAGGCGTAAATGCAACGCAGTTATTTTCCCCTGCACACTAATGTGCTGTGAGTGAAGCTCTCAGCATCCAAAAATGTGCTGCAGTGAAGTCATTAACCATATGAACCCTAGCATCGCTAATCTGTTCATGCCTTATTAGGGGAACTAAAATAGCAGATCTGCCATGAGCTCATATCGGCTATTTGGTGTGGAGGGGGAAAAGGAGGGGGCCATATATAGACCTCTGGGGGACCCCAGACAACAAACTATACAGGGTTAAAGGAATAGTTCACCTGTGATTCAACCGGCATGAGGGTGAGTAGATAATGATAGAATTTTTATTGGGTGAAGTCATGTCTTCCCCAAAACATCTTCCACTTCCATGTTAACATGTACAAGGTCAATGTTTTCAAAAGCAATGGCAGAATTAAAACTAGCACTAAATACAGGTATTTTCCACTAACAGTGCAATCATTTGGCTCCAGACTACTCGGCTTGTGCTGCACAAGCTGTATGGAGTCATTTTATGGTCATTGTTTTGCCCTTTTTGAATCTAAAGACCTAGCTCTGGGTACAAGACCTCTGTTATAAAAACTCCTACAATTAACCCTTTTTATACATGTCTATACATTTCCAAGACTAAGTTTATACTAACCACTTTAAGCCAGGCGTCCCAAAATAGCAAAAAATAGCAGATGTTCGTGCTCGCAACACGTCGTGATGCAACGTGAGCTTGTAGATCTACTATTTTTGCTGTGCGACACCATTGTTTGGCTAAGCATAAAATATCACCCGAGAACCTTAGGGCTTAAATGTTAATCTATGCAAAAATGTTGAAGATAATGGCTTAGAAAACAGTGAAGATAGTGTTCCTGGGCCAAACAAACTGTCAACCGATGTGTATCGTTTAACTTTTTTTGATGACATTGGTATCAGTAATTATGCAGTACAATCTGGCATCTGTAGGGCTCTAGTTATGATGAGTACAAAGAAACTTCATCTATGAGAGTGAGTAAATAATGACAGAAATAGGAGGAGTAGGACTTGTTATGACCCGGACTACTACAACCTTTTTAACCACATGAATTATAGCGTCCCTATTCTGGGTATGTCATAACAGGGGAACATTCATTGGCTTTCATTGGATTATTATCTACCCACTGCTAAGCTATGGCTGCCCTCTAATGTGACGCCCACGTTGATGCGTCGCTCCAACGGACAGCAGCAGCCAATGCAGTATCTACTGTACGTGTATACAGTCTTTAGCTGTACAATCATCATCCACTCATTCAATCAGTCAAGCTTACCTGCTGCCCATCACACACAGACACCACAGCATAGAGAGAGAGATCCAAACATGTCAAAACAGCGTCCCTATTCTGTGCTTGTCAATATTATATAAAATTGAATGCGTTAAGATCTTGTAGAAGATAATTGTGTGGAATGAAAAAAGGACAGGTGCGTCAGCATAAAGCGAGATAATTGGGCTTTTTTTTGTTGTGCTGTGTGAGTGTGCACCGCATTGCATTCCTGCTGCTTTGTATTTATATAATTGTTTTAGATTGTTATTTATATAATTGTATTTCATTTTAGAATTCTCTGATTCTGCACACATTTGTGTCCGGGGAACAAAGGCATTTGTGTGTGTGTGTGTGTGTGTGTGTGTGTGTGTGTACACTTATATTATCACTTATAAGTATTGTAGAATTTGGGAAATCAACATTGTCACAAGACAAATAGTTGTTTTATGGTAAAGAATTAGGTTTAGTTTATTTGTTGTTCCTCTTTGATGTGCCTTCACTGACTATTCTCCTTTTGGGACAGTATAAAATATATGTGTTGGTTGCATTTTGGGATTTTGAATATGTGCACACTGTTTGTATTTCTCCTGTATCAATAATGTAATGTTGCTTGTCAATTGAGTTTTCTGATGAGCGCAGATGATCTCATTCATCTAAGTCAGGGTCATGACCAATCACAGTACTGTGAATGTTCTATTTCTACGTGTACGCTGTCAACACATGAGCTTGTCTCGTCTATTTTCAGTTTTAGTGTTAGAGTTAATTAAAATTGGTGTTTTATACAATTGCCTTCCTAAAATGTTTATATAGCATGGTAATACAAACCCGTGTGTGTGTGTGTGCGTGTGTGTGTGTGTGTGTGTGTGTGTGTGTGTGTGTGTGTGTGTGTGTGTGTGTGAGAATGTGCACTAGCATAGCACCATGCTCTGAATTTCAGTGCTGTCTCTCTTCTGGCTCTGTGTGTGCTCGTTCATCTGTGTGTGTGTGTGTGTACGTGCGTATTCTGGGCTTTTGCAGAGACCTCCAAACGACACTCTTCAGCTCCATCCACCCACTCTTTCACTCTGGAGGGTTCTACCATCTTTCCTTAACTACTGTATATCTCTCTCTTTGTTCATCCAGCGTTCATATTTGCTCTCTCTCTCTCTCTCTCTCTCCTTGCCCACTTGATACCCGTTTTGTTTTTCTACATCAATCCATCCTCTACGTTTATGTCACACTTATGTCTTTTTCTTTTCTTTTCCCTTTCTCTCTTTCTCCCTTCTTCTCCACCTCCCCCACCCCACCTTTCCTCTCCTCTCTCCTATCTCTAGGAGCCTCAGACTACAGTTATCCATAACCCGGTCGACAGGACGAAGGTACACTCATCCTCAATACCCCAGTCCACACTTTCTCTCTCCTCCTCATCCTCCTCCTTGCTCCCTTCCTCCCCCCTCGACCTATCTAGCCGCAGCGTGATATCGTGCTTTACCGATATAAGCTTGCAAGCGAGCTTAGTTGCACACCGAAAATAGCCGATCTACAAGCTCACAACACATCGCAGAGCTTGTAGATCTGCTATGTTCAGTGAGCGACACCGGTGCACAACTAAATATAAACCACGTGTGTGTGCACGAGCAAGGGGGCAGGCCAGGCTGGAGTGACGGTACTGTGGCTCATAAACACATCATTGAAACCCAGTAGCCCTCGGAGCGAGTGCACACCACTGTACCCTTTACCCAACCGCCTCCCACCCACCCCCCATCTGAGCTAACCCTATACAAAGTAGAGCCCGACCGATATATTGGTTTGTCCGATATATCGTCCATTATTTCATCGACAACATTGGTAGCCGATGTGTTTAAAAACAGCAGATCTATAGCTTGAGCTTGTAGATCGGCCATTTTTGAAAATGTTTGAATAGGGCTTAAGTGGTTAAATAAAAGTTTGTTAAGTTAATGTGTATTTTATATTTACTTGTTTGCTTGTTCATTGTATAATTAAAGATAAATGTTCTGTTTATTTTTTAGTTTATTTCATTTTAAATAATATCAAAACGTTATTTGTGTTTCCTTTTTTCTTTTTGTTTGCTGTTAAATGTTCCCAAATAGAAACTTTAATCAAATATACATTTTTCATTATTATTATTATTAGTAGAAGTATTATAATTTGTACAATATGTCAAAACATTGGTAATCAGTAACGTAGCACCAAAATCGGATCAGCATCTGACCCAAAAATCTGGCATTGGTCGGGCTCTAATACAAAGTATAAAGGTTGACAGGAACATGATGTGTGTTTTTAAGGACGGCCTACAAGTAGGGTCATAGACGGCTCACAACACTGCAGGCTGTGCATCACGGTTCGGTAAAGTTTTCGATGCAATGAATAATGAAACTTTAATAATGAACAACTTTTATTTGGAAAATCAAAGCTGTGGCTTATATTCATATTTTATGGACATAATCGTCTCTGCCAGGCCGAAGGTGTGGCAGAGACTATGTTTTCGCCCCTTTCCGTCCGTGTGTCCGTGTGTGCGTGTGTGTGTTCGTCCGTCAGTCTGTTAACAGCTAATCTCCGGCACCGTTGGACCGATCGGCATATATAGTAGACTATAATGCCGCTGTAGTAGTAGCGTAGCATGCAGATTAGTTGTTTGAAAACAATAGCCAGCAGTTAAACGCACTTCACACCCCATCAGATGTGCAACCCAAACCTCATCTAGTCTCTCTATTCAGTAGAATGCGTTGGTCTAGCGAGGGCGAGTGAGTGGAGTGAAAGATCAAACTCGTTTCACAAGCCATAGTAAGGAATCAGGATACATTTTATCAGCGTCCATCTTCGTTTTAGTTTTTCCACCATCACATTGATATTCTATATGCATTCTATTTTCCTACTTTTCTTTCCTTGGAAAAGTTAGAAAAACGAAATAAAAACTAAACAAAAACATTTCTTATTTTTTAACTAAACCTACTTATGCAGACGTAAACCTAACTAAAATGAATCAAACTAAAAATGAATATGTCATAATGCTGGTCGAACCCTGTGTGAGTAGTATGAGTCTTTAGGAGTCCTGGTTACCCACCATAGGGTTATATATACACTAGAGTACGGACGGCCCCTATTCATTTCAATGAAGTTGCTCAGCCAGCACATGAAGCATGCGGAAGTACACTCTACTTCCTGAGTTGACACCAAAGTTATCAATATGTCAATGGAGCAGGCGCACCAAGCATGCGCAGCAATACCAGATTTGACCACCAGGACTTGGGCAGCTTCAATAGTCCTCCGTGGTCCTGGGGGCTTTGTACCCACTACAGGGTACAACTGATGATCCTGGCATGGTGTGAGTTTGTGTTCCTGTGTCCTGCATGCATCACACACATAACTTAGATTTAGTGTGTGTGTGTGTGTGTGTTTGTGCACACAGGGCGAGTGTGTGTGTATCTGTGCTTGAACACGTACTGTGTGTGTGCTCGTGGAGTAGTCTGCTCTGCTGTTGTGTGACAGCTCAGAGGACTATTAATGCCTAATTTATACTTTATAATTTATACCGAAAATAGCAGATCTAATAACTCAAGACACATCGCAGCGTGACGTGCTGTGAGCTTGTAGATCGTCTATTTTCAGTGTGCAACATGATGCCCAACCAAGTATAAATCGGGCATTAACATGACTTGGTTCTCACACCACATCCGTAGTGTCACCATGATAGAGTGATGCTGGGGTGGTCGAGCATCTCATTTTAGGGCTGGTTCCTGAGAGTAGAGTACGTGGTGCAGGCTTTGTGCAGCGTCCAGTAATCTCATGACTTCTCCCCTGTGTGTTTTTGTGAGGCACAAACAGCTGGAAGCCAAATATGAATTGGGAATGGATTGTTGTTGTTTGGGAACAATGCTTCTATATGATGAGTGCTACACTACCATGTATGCAGATATACTGTACATACAGTCATCATACATGTACATGTACATGTACATGTACATGTACATGTACATGTACATGTACACATACACACACACACACACACACCACAGCCCCTTCTCTATTTCTTTGTCCATAATGTGGAATCTCTCGGGTTAGTTGTTGATCTATCTTCGTCACTCGCTTAAAGGGGAATTTTGGACTAAAGTTTTCTTACCTTTTCTATGACGTTATGATATCTTAGGATGAATGGTACAGTAGAAAATTTTCATAACTCCACCCCTGAGCCGCCACAGCTTAAAAGGTGCGCGGATAGGCCTTAGGTTAGATCACATATTTTAATAGCTTTTTTTATTGAATTTTTTGGTGAGATCTGACGTTCATAGTGACAGAACACTGTCCCAAAAAAAAAAAAAAAAAAAAAAAAACAGAAGTCTCGCTAGACGAGATTGAAATCTCGAGATTTCAATCTTGTCTAGCGAGACTTCTGTTTGTTTTTTTTTTTGTTTTTTTGGTTGCATAGTGTTCTGTCACTATGAACGTCAGATCTCACCAAATTTTTTTTTTAAAAAAGATATTAAAATATGTGATCTAACCTAAGGCCTATCCGCGCACCTTTTAAGCTGTGGCGGCTCAGGGGTGGAGTTATGAAATTTTTCTACTGTACCATTCATCCTAAGATATCATAACGTCATAGAAAAGGTAAGAAAACTTTAGTCCAAAATTCTCCTTTAATCACTCTTATCGTGGTGACCGGCCCCTTTTATAAAAGCCTACTGAATGCCTTCATCACGCCCGCGCAGATGTGTGTGCTTCTATTGAGGTCACCACGTCTTGCTTCCCCTGGCTTCTCCATGCAGGGGGAATTTTAGGCCCATTTACTCTGCTAATTGGAAACCAGAGGCTAAATACTCCTCTGGTGAAAGACACAGAGCACATAGCTAGAGACACAGGATTCAAGTTCACTGAATGGGATTCTTTTTTGCCTTGTTTTCTCCAGGCTACATTGTCAAGATATTGACAATGTAGTATATAGTTGTAGTGTGGCATTAACTTGCAGTTAACCACTTAAACCCTTTATGCTTAGTTGACTGGAGTCCCACATGGCTCTATTCTAGGCCCCCTCCTGTTTTCGTAAATACCTTAGTCTCCAGAATATATTTCACGTGGTTAACTAAAAGTTACACTTTTGGGGGCGTATTGTGTTGTGAGATAAATAATGGCGATTGCGGTTTTAAGTGTGAACCTGAATATTACCACTGTGTGTTTGTGTGTGTGTGGGTGTTACCAGCTTACAACCTAACTTGACTCTCTCTTTCTCTGACCCCCAGGAATCGTCTGACAGCAGCAACACCACGGTGGAAGATGAGGACGTGAAAGGTAAGAAAGGAGGCGGAGATAAAAAATGATAGACAGTAACGTCAGAATCTAGAGTTCTAGAGATGGTGGCTAGAAAAATGAGGGGGGAAAAAATCAAGAAACAAGAATACATTTTATTGTCACGTCACAGGTTTACAGATCTATATAAGTGGGTGAGATACATTTTTATGTCAATATGCGACAAATGGATATTCAGTGTTTTCACATAGAGTCTAGACTATAATGTATTGTGCATCGCACATTTTAGTGTTAACCAGTTAGTAAAGACCATGTTAACAATCACAGAGACTAGGGGTTCATATCCTCCATGGTACATCCGGTACCAATGAACACATCTGCCTGTGTTTGCAGCAGGGAAGAATTGGGTATTGGGGGGGGGGGGATATTACTACACTATTACTATAATATTTTGGAATTTACATCTGGCAAGTGGCCGCTTTACACACTGGCTAGGCTAGGCGTTAAGGTGAATGTAAAATCACTGAGGCTTATGGTCAATGTGAGGCATTATGGTCAATGTGAAAACACTGAAGGTCTGAAGTGCAGTGGGCAGGAAGGTCACTTTTTTTCCCCTACAGCTAGCATCTGTTTATAAAAGACAGACAATGCAAGCTACTACATATGATATGAATCTATAGGTAAACATAAACAAGTAGACGTTTGGCTATGTTGAGTTTGTGTTTAAAGAGAATAAAAGCCTCCCAGCCTCTCAGGGTGTCTTGTATCAATACAGCATGTATCCCAAACCCACAAATCCACTTCATACCTAAATGAAATAGATACATGTTGATGGAAATGCACTCTTTCCTCCATTCATAGTTGGATATTGAAATGTTTATAACATGTAACTAATTTTTTTTTAGAAAACCTTAATGCAATTCCACCACTGACTCCTTTCTTCTTCTTCTTTTTGACCTTGCCCGCAATGAGGCCGGATATTGTAATCGGTCCTGTCTGTGCGTGTGTTTGTTTGTTAGCGAGAGAACAGATTTTCATGAAACTTGGTGGGAATGATGAGTAAGCTGCCTTAAAGAGATGATTATCTTTTGGGTCAAAAAGGTCAAATGTTAAGGTCACAATCCAGGTCATGGTCTGACTGTTAGTAAAATAACCCAAGGATGGATGGTTGGATTAACCATCATGGATGTTTGAGTTGCATTTGTAAATCAATATTTTCAATCAGTTTTTTCTCCAGGGATTGTTTTTGGCAAGACTTTTCAAATTACTCTGCACTTTAATACATTGAAAATTGTAACGTGACTTTGACTGAACATAATCAGAGTCAAATTGTGTGCGTTGCGTTGGATTATCTAACATACGCAAGTTTCCCTCCTCTTTTTCCATCTAGCTTTGACGTGTTCTGACCTTGTAGATCTGCTATTTTCATCAAATCATCGCCTATTACGACATGCCCAGAATAGGGACGCATGTGGTTAAGGTGTTCTCACTGAAATGCCTTGTCTGGCAATGTTATTCAAAGATGGTATAAGGACAGTCAAACATGACTTTTGGGTACTTATTATAATGTTTAATTAGGACCCCTAGGGCAGTAGAAGCCAACAACATAAACTAAGCAAAGTATCAAAACACTAGTCACTGCTCCAGCCTCATTCCCACTGTAGTGACGGGGCAGTTGCTGGGCTAATAGCTGACCTCTTACTGACCCCTCATGGAGCCTGGCCGCATTGCTTTCTGTTGCTGTTAGGACTGATGACAAGGGTGTGGGGCTGGGGCAAATTGAAATGTAAGAGGCCTTGTAATGCTGTCAGGGTTTGGCTTTCTCAGAAGTGTTGGCATTTGGCTGAAACCTTTATACTGGGAAACACTCACACACCTCTAAAATACCAACAAGCCCTGCTGGGTGTTGACTTCTGGAGTTGTGCGTGTGTGTGTGTGCGAGTATTGCTCGAGGTTTAAACTTTGGAGATAAATATTGTCTTCTCGTGAAGGCTAGCATTTACCTCCTGATGGAGAATGACTTTACAAGGTGCTTTCGAGGGGCTTTTATCCTATATACGTGTGTGTGTGTGTGTATGTGTGTGTGTGTGTGTGTATACGTGGTTATACACAGTACACACCCCTCTTTTCCACCTCTTGCTCTGAGCCAAGCACAATGCATCTCCCTAAATAAGGTCAGACTTGCAGCATTCCATTGCCAAGCAGAACATGGCCCCGTCTCCTTCCCTCCCCCTAAGGCTGTACTGTACCATGTTGTACTGTACTCTACCTTCCCTCTATATGCAGTAAAAGCTACGGTAGTACTGCCCCACCTTCCAACAGTTCTCCTAAAGCCCAAATACCATAACCCCCCAGCACACTAGAGGGCAAGGGCACCTTGTGTGTCTAAAGGGGTGGGGGTTGGCTCTAAATTTAGCCCCCGGTGGCAGCAAACGGGAGCCGGAGTGCTCCAAGAAGAGCTAAAGGTATGGCTCTAGCGTCACGTGGGACACGCGACAGTCACCCTTAAGATACGTTGGCAACATAGTGGTGATCAGTGCCAGAGACACAACCTGCGAGAACCAGGTGAGAGAGGGGTGGTTGGGTTTGGTGGGAACAGGCCAGACCTTATGCTGTTGGCCTTTCCTTTTTTTTTTGTAAGATCCCTTCATGTCACTGCGTGCTGGACAGCTGGTTTGTAATCCAATGCCTGTGCCGGGTGACGGAGCATCTGACCACATAACTTTTCTATTACTCTCCACACGTTTATAGTGGAGAATTATGTAACAGTCGCTGGATTCTGAGCTTTGTTTACCGCAAACTTCTTTGGACTACGAATGTTATTTTTTTTACTTTGCAGCAGTCTTTGTTGACTTTATCTCTGTGAATTTCACTCGGGGAAACCCAGGGGCAGGTTAGCAACAACTCAGCACCGCAACAGAACACTCCCCCCCCATCCTCTCCCGTTTACTTCATGCTTCATGTTTTACTGGGTCGTCTGTCAGTGTGATGCTCTTCCTGGGTTTGGCAGCTGATTAAACAGACAAGCGATAATTAGTAATGTCCGCCTCACTCTCCTGGTCACGGCCATTTTACTCATTCTGTCACGGGCCAGGCTGCCATGAACAAACTCAATAAAATAGCGTGTACAGGATTGACACGCAGCCATGAATAACCAGAAGAACTAAAGGGCGTTGATTTGTACTTTTTGTGAGAATTGGCTGCCAAGGCAAGGAAACTATGTCTAGTGAGTATTTTTCCATCATTTTGTTGTCGATCTGCTTCACACATTCTCCTCCCTTCCTCTCTCCCGTCTTCACTCTGTTGTGTTTTTGTCTGTCATACAAATGTATGACAGATTGATGATTGATGTTTGTGTTGTGACATTTATTTGTGTGCGTGTGCGTGTGCGTGTGTGTGCGTGCGCGTGCGTGCGTGTGTTGTGTGATCAGGGAACAGTTTAGACAGCCCAGTTAAGTCACAGTCCAGCACCACCTCTCTGCCTGATACCCCTCAGGGCCCTTCACCTGCTGTCTACTGTAAGTCAGCATGACTCTGTGATGCAGTCTGACACACACTGCAACTACGCACAACTATAACACACTAACAACTCCCTTGTGTGTGTTTCTTTTAATTCTCCTATACTACAATGGACCTATTTACAAAAAAAAACACTAAATAGGGAAGATAGCAGAGCACAACAGTTATGGGTTAAGTGTCTTGCTCAAGGACACTTCCACACGACTGGCCAGGAGGCGATCCGGTGACCTTCTACAGCCGCTCGTGCACAGTTCTAACCTGCACGGTTCTAACCTCCAATGCCCAATGTATGCTCTTTCATACGACGATCTACAAGCCGATCTTCAAGCTCACAATGCAACGAATCCAGGATGCGTTGTGAGCTGGGAGATCAGCTATTTTGGCATGCAACAACATTGCGTGATGAAGTATAAATTAGGCTTTTGTGTGTCGTTCCCTCCCAGACATAAAATGGCTAGGTCAACAACTTAAACTGTATAGTTTACCAGGGTCCCCCAGGGCTCTATTCTAGGTCCGCTATTTTTTTCCCTCAACACCAAATCTCTTTGCTACAAATAGCCTGATATACAAGCTTCTAGAGCTGATATTTTCACCCAAATGTTCACCCCAGAATTATAGGGACGCTAGGGTTCATGTGGTTAAAGTGTCAGGGTGGTACAGAGCTGCCTACAGTTATTGATTTTAGAAACTGATATCCAGCCAGTGGCTGACATGTTTTAGTAGCTATCTGAGAAATCAGGTGGCTCCATGTCCAAGCCATCGTGAAAAAAAAAAGATGAAAAAAGATGAAGTGAAGCGCTGTGTGATCCATCTCGTCCTCTACTGTACTGTTCCCTCTGACTCTGACTCCTCTTCTTCTCAAATCAGTCCTATTCCGCCCACGCCACGTGTTTTAGAAAGGCCCACCGCTTCCTCCCTGTGGACATAGATAGTATTGCAGCACAGTACTGGACCATCACAGTGTGTGTGTGTGTGTGTGTGTGTGTGTGTGTGTGTGTTGTGTGGACCCCCTCCCCCCTTCTATTTCTGAGCATGAGTCTTTCAACTGTGCATCTTTTATCCATGTATGTGTTCATCACTGTCATTATCTGAGTGTCACACTTGGTCTCAGAGAGCTCTGCAAGTATTTCACTCCAGTCGATTGCTAACACATTCCTAGTCAAATACTGTAGGTCGTTGGTGAGCTGATGATAGGGATATGGTCAGTGATGGAAGAAGTTCTCAGATTTTCTTAAGAAAAAGTTGCAATACCACAATATACAACTACTCTATTACAAGTAAAAGTACTGGCATCAAAATATAGTTGCAGTACCAAAGTAAAAGTACTGAAAAAAAGGGCCAAATGTAAATTTGCCAAAGTATAAAATAGGGCTTAATTGGTTAATGTAAGTTTTGTAATAATCATAAATCTACAAAGTAACTTGTAACTAAAGTTGTCCAATAATTGTAGTGGGAAAAAAGTACAAAATATTGAATATATACTCGAGTAAAGTAAAAGTGCCTCAAAATTGTACTTGAGTAAAATGTAGTTAGTGACTTTCCACCACTGGATATGGTGAAACTGAAGCAAATTGTGCTCCATATTTCACTGCATGGGTCAGCAGTCATTGCTCTCCAAGACCAGGTGTGATCATCGTCAGATGTTCCATTCACCTCCATGTCTTCATGTGTCCCTCGCTCCGTCCTTCCACCTCAGCTGCCACTAAGTTTGCTGACCTGCTAGGCTCGGTGCGTAGGGGTTCGGGGCCCACATCCGACGGCGAGGGGGGAGCCAGCACTCCTCCTCTGGCAAGCCTCTCGGCCTCCTCCCCTCCCCCCTCCCACACCCCCATGCAGAGTAAGTACAGAGCCCAGGAACGAGACACACCGGTCGTTCTCTCCCTCCGTCAGGAGACAGATACGCAAACGCGTCTCTCCCCGTCGCTTCCTGTGATTTCTGTTTCCGTAACTGTATTATTAAGCAAGAACAACCTTAAACTATCGATTATTTCTTAGAAATGTATGCTATCAATACATTTTTCAATTGATTGAATAATCTTTGATCATTTGTAAAAAAGAATGATGTCAACGAATCGATGAGCAAAAATGTTAATACTATTTTCGCTTTTTTAAAAAGTTTTTGAAAATTATGAAACTTACCCGTCCTGCTTGCATCCCTAGGTAACATATTCCCGTGTTTGTTAGCAATATCCTCATTTTTTTCAGAAAAAGGAGACAACGTAGTCTTCGAGTAATTATGTTCTGTCCATAGCTCACACCCTAGTTAAACACTCCCTTAAACCCATTTTGGATGGGAACCCCTTTTTGTAACTATACCTTTCAGGACGGGAACCCCTTTTGGGGTTCCTGTTGCTATGTACAGTATATAGCAACATACATTTAAAAAAAAACTATTTAATACATATTTGAAGTTTTTCAGAAAAGGATATAGAAGGCGTTTTTAGAATCGGCCTCAGGTCTAAATGGGTTAACCTCTACAAGCTCACACAGTGTGAGCTTGTAGATTGGCTATTTTAGAAAAATATTGGGGGGAAAAAACATCCAATACTTTTTGAATAATATTATGCCAAAAAATAGGGGCTGAGGGTTAATTTGGTTCATAAAGACTCGCTACACCCCCCTCATTTACAAAACCAAAACGCAATCCTATGTTTTGGTTTAGATTTGGACTTTGGACTATATCCATTCCTGTAGTGTACGGGCTTCATCGGTGTCTCTCTGTCTCTCCCTCCTCTGGCTCCCTGTTCCTTCATGCATCCTGACCTCTGTCACCCCCCCCCCCTCCTCCCCATGATGACGTGCAGTGTCCCGCCTCACAGACCTGGTGAGCAGCGTGCGCCGGGCGCCAGTAGTACCCACGCCGGCCCCTGAGGCGGAGTCCTCGCCGGGGCCTGCTCCCGCCCACAATGCCAGGCCGACACCCCCGCCTGCACACACCACCTCCCCACCTCCCCCACGCACTCCCCCCAGCCCCTCACCCTTCTCCTCCCAGAGTGAGTACTGAGAGCATGAGTACTTCTCCGCTCCCCTCCCAGTAGCAGCCCTGTCAGGGCCTCTGTGATTGGCTGCCGCGCTGATGAGGTGTGTTGTGTTTGGGACGAGGTGCCCAGACTAGAGCGTGTTTGGACCCAAGAAGTTGTGTGGTTTTACTTGCTGAGCTGGGAGTGGAAATGATTGTGATGCTGATGCATATTAACCTCCTCGCAGTTGTGCAGCGATCAACACATCAGACTTGTTGAAGGAATTACAAATACAAATAGGACTGCTACCAAATCAATGATGTTGTTCTTCAGTACAGGCTTTGCTTTTTGAGTTGATGTCATTGTCACACAATTAAGAAATGCCTTGTGAGCTTGTCATGTAAAAAGGTGTTGTTGACGTGGTGTTCAAACTTCAGGTAAGGGCCCGTTTATTGTCTTTGTATGGATGTATGCTACAGTATCACTTGAGTTTACGGGAGTATTTTTGTTGGGTTGCGTTGTTGTGTAACTCACCAACTGTGTGCAAACTAACTACGATCCACTGGCTCAGTTAGCTGCCATTCAATGTGACTCAGTCTGAGTTTCCTCTCCTTTGCAGCACGCAAACAAGAAATCATCAAGATCACCGAGCAACTCATAGAGGCAGTCAACAATGGAGACTTCGAGGCATATGCGTGAGTCAACGTTTAGTGTGGGGCTGGGACGATTCTTTTCTTAGCGATTATACTATCGATTACTTTTTTGATTCATAGAATAATCGAGAAGCAATGTTTGATAATACATAAACATTATATATCAATGAATCACAATGTGACCTTTTAGTGAATACAATACAACAAACTGAGGTGGTTGTATTTGGTCTCCAAATACAGATGGTGAGAAATTTTGATCATGTGGTCTGGTAGAAGTAGAACCACTACCGGTTGACATTGACAAGTGGTACTGAAGGTCAAAATTAAATTTCTCCCCTGAGCAAGCAGGCGTGCTCTATTGGCTCAGTTGTAAAAATGTCAGTATTTGTGCGGGAACTCAGGTTTGAATCCCCAGTAGGACATGAAAGTATTTTATACATTGTCATACAATGGTATCATGTAAAAATAGCCAATCTAAAAGCTCATGGTGCGTCGCATCATGACACGTTATGAGCTTGTAGATCTGCTATTTTTGAAAATCTATTAGAGTTTTTATAATCGATCTGTTGCACCGAAGTTCTGTGCTTTTGCACATTCATGATTGAGGTACGTGCAGTTATGAGTTGAACCCCTCTGATTCCGCTGATGTAATAACATGCACTGTCCTTTGCTCTGCAGCAAGATCTGCGACCCTGGTCTGACCTCCTTTGAACCTGAGGCTTTGGGCAACCTGGTAGAGGGCATGGACTTCCACAGATTCTACTTTGAGAACCGTAAGAGACACGACGCTTGTGGAGGCACTAACCAACTGCATTATTAATGAGCTAGTAGCACTAACTGACTGCATCATTAGATGTTTGGTTCCCATGCAGGAGACCTGGGTTAAAATCCAGGTGGTGACATTGGTGGCATTACCTGAATACCCGTACAGTGTTCCTCAATGGGGGAGGTTAACAGAGTAGCCCTGCCTGAGGCCCAGAAGCCTAATATCTCCCTTTACTGGGAGCGATAATTGTTTCCCTAGGATGAGCTGGGCCAGACGCGGTTTCTGATTGGCTGAAACAGAGGTAGGGAGCGCTCGGCTCTGTTCACTTGGACCACACGCGAGGCGGTGTTGACGTCTCGGAGTTACCGACACTAGGGGGGACGAGGAGTTACGATTCTGTCCCTATCGGGACATAACTTGGACGGCGCTGAGTCGGCTGAAGCAGACTTTGCAACGTTCGGCACGGCGACTTGCTCGCTCTCTCGCCCCCCCCTCATCCTAGGAATACAAATTTAGCTTACTGCAGGGGTGGGGGGTCTAATGCAATAAATACGCTTCATGTCCTGACTGAACCGTACTGATAACTTTTTTAATCCCCCCCCCCAGTTCTGGCGAAAAACAGTAAGCCCATCCACACCACCATCCTGAACCCCCACGTCCACCTGATCGGCGAGGACGCGGCCTGCATCGCCTACATCCGCCTCACGCAGTATGTGGACGGCCAGGGCCGGCCGCGCTCCAGCCAATCGGAGGAGACGCGCGTGTGGCACCGCAGGGACAGCAAGTGGCAGAACGTGCACTTCCACTGCTCAGGTGCACCGGCCGCGCCGCTCCAATGAGGTATGTCCAGGATACATCACGGTGCACTGCAAGGGTTCCTAGGGCAGTGGTTCAGGTTTGAATCCATGAATTCATGTCCAAACTGTTATGTATTTGGCTGCGGACCCCCCCATCTGAAAGAAGGTTGTGCCAGGGACCCCCAGAAGAGAAGATTTGTGTAAAAAAAAAAAGAAAGAATCTAAGTTATTTAACATTATTCAAAAATGTTCAAGGCATTTGAAAATGTTTGTGACACTGTATTTTACTGTTGTTCTCAGGGGTCGACTCCTATTACATCTGACAAGAGTGCTCAGCTGGAGGGAGAGAGAGAAAGAGAGAAAGAGAGAGAGAGAGGAAGAGGAGGTAGAAGGGATGGAAGGATAAGTCCAATGTCGGGGGGAGAGTCAACAGTCCCAGAACTTCCCACACTGGGCCACCCGTCTCAACCCCCAGCATGCATCTCTTCTTTTATTAACCCCCGTCCCACCCCCATTATGTTGCCACTGAAGGCCATCATACAGCAATGGAAACGTGCGGTCTACTGACTGTTCCACCCCTTCTCTTCCTACATCTGACACGGCGGGCAGTTTGAAGTTGTTGGGGTCGGGGGGGGAGGGAGGGGGGCTCTTGATGTTTTTAAGAACTCCGTGTGTGTTTCCTTCTTCCTGTGGTAACCCCATGACCGTCCCACCCACCTCTCCCATCCTACGTCCTGGGGTTTTGTGACCCTATAGCCCACCTGTTCTGTGTGAATCCACACCTGTGTGACAAAAACACTGCACTGGAAATACAGTATGTAAAGTTTTAAGTAAGTTCTATTATAACTATAATTATTATGACTATTAATATTATTACATAGTTGCAATTGTATATGTACTTTGTATAATTTGAAATTCTTGATGCCAGTGGTTTCTAGAGTCAAAGGAAAGCTCTTCTTTTCATCGTTTTTCTCTTGTCTTTTTAAGGAAGCATGACTTTTGTTTTCCCCAATATTCACAGTGGCTGTTTTTTATTGTGGCTATTAAGTGAACAATTATATTGGCAGTTTTTTTTTTTGTAATTTGCTTCTTGTATCTTATCTATTATACTGCGCCTAAACTCACATTCAAGAAAACCTTTTTTTTTGGAAGGGCAGTGTCTGACCGGGAGTCAAGTGTGAATGAATGAGGTAGGTCTGTGTGTGTGTGTGTGTGTTTGTGTGTGTGTGTGTGTGTGTGTGTGTGTAGTAGTAATGCCTGGTTTATACTTTGTTGCGCAGTGATGTCACACACCGAAAATAGCAGATCTAAAAGCTCACAATGCATCGCAGCGCAACCCATTGTGAGCTTGTAGATCTGCTATTTTCGGTGCGTGACACCCGCCCATAACTAACTGTATGTCAGGCTTAAATCAGCACATAGTAAGTGCTAATCCAAAAATAATAATGAGGATCCTTTTTGTTTTTCTCTAACTGGAGATGGGTCATTAAGCTTGGCATCTTCTTTTGTTGAATCTAAATATTTACAAACATACTAAGTTGAGGTGCAAAGAAAAGGCAGTTTATAATAATACATTTTTTTTATTACATTTGCCATCTTTACATACTATACATGTAAAGAATTGGAGTTTGGCGCTCCGTAGTGTTAGTTAATGAAATCAGGACCTCCTTGCACTCTTCATGGCAATGGCAAACATGCTGCACAATGCACATATCACAGGAAGACTCCTCTACAGAACATATACACGATATAGAAGAAATCCATATCAACGTCTACCATGTTACTAAAAGGAAAGGGAAGGAGTATTTTTTGGTTCCTGGGCGAGGGGAAATACCTTTTAGTGCTTCACCCAGCAGATGCCTGCTCAGATGGCTCAGATGAGCGCATGGGGGGGTTATAATCTAAACACAGTAAAATCCTCAGTGTTCATTTAACTCAGAGTGTACAAATGTAAGAGTGCATTTGGTTACATTTCTTATATTTGTGCACTCAGAGTTACACATGGATAAATTAACAGGGGGTTAACAGGATCTTCCTGTGTACTTTCCTTTTACCTTGCATGTTTGCCCTGTCTTCTCCAATCCTACAGGCAACATTGCAGCCTTACTTCTAAAGCCATAGCGCGTCATACGCACGGTGCTTCTGTCCATTTTCCACATCAAAACACTTACTGTACTTTAGTAAATGCGATTCTGAGGCATCCTGTAGAGTCCTGTCCCCTATCCAAACACTGGGCTAAAACCCTCCGTCAGTGATGACAGTTTACACGAGAGAGGGCCATGAAGGAAGAGCTAAGAGGCTCTATGAATTTGAAACATCTGCCAGAAGAAAGATTTCATCAGCCATGAGGCCATACAGTACGTGTGTGTTTTTTTTAGACTTGCATGGGAGTTTCTTATTTCTGGACAGTGATATACCAGTGGGTTTGACAGGATGCCATGTGTGTGTGCGAGTGTGTGTGTGTGTGTGTGTGTGGGTGTGTGCGCGTATGAGGCATGATGCGGGTGTGCCTGTCCACTTCCATTAATGTGTAGCCTACTCCTTAGAGGGAGATTTTGGAGTTGTATGCTGTGTGTGAGAGAGGAAAGTTTGAAGGAGAAGGCTTTATTTTAGAGGACATATCAGCCCTCTGCCTTCAGTCCACAACTTATACTTTTCTTATCGTTTAGTTTTTCTTACTTTTTTTTCCATATTTTTATCATCATGCTCTTTGACTTGTGTCTTGTGTTACGATCAAGTGTTATCAGCTTTGATTAGAAACATGTGTTTGTGCCAGAGGTGTTGACAGGAATGAAAAGATGGACTTTACAGAGCTGACGGTCGACTGGAGCTTTGACTTCCAATGAGGTCAGTTCAGTAGTTCCTATCTGTCATTGGCTGCCTTCGGAGGTGTGTGGCCACTATTGGTCAGACCGACATGAAAGGGACTTGACGTGCAGCCGTCTCATTGGACAGGCAGTCAGCCGGTGGCTAGTCCTCAGGTTTATATTTATTTTGATTATTTATTTATTTATTTGAGCGGATGTTTAAAATTTGCCTTTTTCCTTTCTTTTTCCTGTTGTTTTTCCTGTTGTACAGCTCATGCTCTGTTATTATTCAAAAGGACATCACTGCATGTAAGCACAAGTTTTCTTTTAAAGGGATAGTACACACAATTTACATCCTGCATGTGTGTTTTACTGTAACCGACCAATGTGGACTGTTTTTCTTTTCCGGCGGCTATTATATAATTTGCCTACGTTGCATTTCTCATTGTTTAAGCATTTGTAATGTACAAACGTTTTTTTATTTGTATTGTTCCCCTAAAGCTGAGTTTCAGAAAGCCCTGCTTTACCCGAGGGGAACATTTATGTAGAAACATGACAACAGGCGTGTATTTTGTGTGAACTATCCCTCCAAACAAAATGTTTTGTCACCATGTGTGTGTGATAAGGCTTTTGACCTGCAGGCTCTACAAGGTAAAGGTTGTGTTTGCCAGGAGTCATCTGCTAACAATGTTCACACTAAGACGGTACAGTGGAAATCTGTTTGTCCGTTTGTAACTCAGTGTCTACACATGTAACCAAATGGACCCATGAGGGCTCATTTGTAAGTTAAATTATCATTCACCAAACATGACCCCCTGCCCCCTCAAAAAAAAAGAAAACGCTGCATTTGTACAGTACAAAGGCTTTGTTCCTCTGTTCTTCTTAGTGTGTTTACTAGCCTTGAAGTCAATATAATAAGATTCACATTTTAAATGAGGGAGTATACAGTGTTACACAACTGCAACTAACTAGCATAGTTGCTGACGTTTTCTTTGCATGATGACGAGACACTCGTTTTATGGTGTTTTTTTCCTTTTTATTTGGTTTCTCATTTTCTACTGAATGCTAGTATACTAAACCTTTCTCTATCTATTTTCTCAGCTTTGTAGGCGCATATAACTATTTTTGTCCCAAGATGATATATTGAAGAGGATTATAATGATTATGATGACTATGATGATGGTGGTGGTGATGATGGTGGGTGGTAGTGGTGGTGGTTTTGGTACTAAGGATGACTAAGTATGAGGATAGTGGTGATGATGTTATGATGATTATTTAGCATGCTTTTCTATGGTTGCCTCTGTGTTGTCAGTGCTGGCTAACTTTTGTAGAACAGGACATGTTTCACCCAACCAGCATGATGGCACTTTGAGGAACAACACTTTAATCCAACTCGGACTTTAAAGGTGTCGGAATGAATGCAGTCCACTAGGGGGTGCGATCACACAGGACAAAACAAACGGGACACAGAGGGCAGAATGTCAAGCCTGATTTTTACTGTCGGGTGTCATGTGCTGAAAATAGCGGATCTACAAGTTCATCCGTTTGGAAATTGAGCTTCAGCTTATAATATAACATAATCAGTGGGCTATTTCACAGCAGGTGTCCTTTTCGGAGCACTTTGGCTTTGGGTCAATGCTAGCTCTACTGACCTCCAGTCAGTTTTAACACGACCATGTTTTGAAGTCTCTCTACAGCTCTGCTGTCTTATTTTCTCTATCAAATGAATACTAGCAGCTGTGCTGACAACACTGAGCTAACTTCCTTTTGTAGGTTTCTTTCACCCTTCCCTCGTCCCTCTGTTTCTCACCTTATTCAGTCATTTCTTCTGCAGATGACTCTTTCTATTTTCCCTTTGTCTCTTTTTTTGTCTGTTTGGGTTTCTTCTGTATAATAATATTAATCTCGATCTATCTAGTTCTCTGACTCTTCACATTATTGCTCTGTTCTCTTATGTGCTTTGTGTGTTTCTCTAACTTCAAGAAAAGTGTTGTGTTATCAATAAAATGACAATTTAAGTATAAAACTGAACATGTTTTGTCTTTATAAACGATGAGGCTGTGACAAAATCAAACACTTAATGTTTGATTTTTTTTTTAAAGATGAATGAAAAGTGGAACATTCACATTGTGTGTCAGCTACAGCTGACAGCATATCAAGCTTGGATCTTTGTGTTTGTCTGCTTTCTGTCATTAGCTCTAAAGTTATAAATAGTATACCATGATTAACCTGTTAAATCACACCGCTCACATTTGTGACCACATGTTTTGTTTTCCATTTCTGGAAGCCCTAAAACTGCTGTTGGCTTTGGGCAAAATCTTAAATAGATTTTCTTGATTAAAATGTATCAGTGCCATGACTAGTGTGAAAGGTCACATGACCAGGTCAGTTTATTTCCTGCTTGCACCTCTGGAAGAAAATGTCTTCCTTAGACTTCTACAAAAACAATGAATTAAAACACATTTATTAACAAATAGATCTATCATATTTTCTTTAAAAGCTGTACTACTAATTTTGGTCTTACTGTATATTTAGCTTATAAGAGGTATACATTTGTCCTGCTGGTTCCAGCGCCTCGATGTGTTTCACTTGATCCCCTTCAGAGATGCTGAGGATCTTCTAGAGAGGCATCCCACATGGAAGGCTCCTGAGATGATGGCTGTAGATGGTCCATGCCTCACATCTATGTATTTGCAGGTAGGAGCAGTATATATATACTGTATTATGCAATAAACTTCTGGATGCACTAGGACGCATCCTCAGTGATGCATCATGGGATCATCGGGTGTCACAACATCAGACACTCTTGCACAGGCGACCCAGCCGGGGTTGATCAGGCCCTGACTTGCATCCCAACAGCAAACCATGGATTAGCCCTCTTAATCCGAAGCCACTTTGTGGCTTTCTCTGTGGCTTCACTAGCGGATTGAATGGCCCTATTGGCCACCCCTGCCTCCCTAGCGGAATATCACATAACTAGAAGTTCGGGCCACTAAGCAGCCCCTACACCTATACATCGCACCGCCAATCCGACCAATATATGTCTGAGTTATAGTGTATGGGGCTTTGTCAGAGTACCTGTTGTACCCGTCTGTGTCCTTTTGGGCCCATATATGGAGCTATCTGTCTATGCACATGACCATATATGGGCATAGCGGCCGGCTCTGTGGCTCTGGACAACAGGATCTCTGTATCTGTCAGTCGCTGATGTCTGATGCCATGACAACACATTGAGGTTAGACAACACACTCCATATTTGGGCGTAGCTGCATTGGGAACTCCTTATATGGTTATGGCTGAGTCATAGTGACATAAGTCAGAGGTCCGCCGGTCGGCCGGCCTGTCCTCCCTTAAAGGAGAATTTTGGACTAAAGTTTTCTTACCTTTTCTATGACGTTATGATATCTTAGGATGAATGGTACAGTAGAAAAATTTCACAACTCCACCCCTGAGCCGCCACAGCTTAAAAGGTGCGCGGATAGGCCTTAGGTTAGATCACATATTTTAATAGCTTTTTTTAAATATTTTTTTGGTGAGATCTGACGTTCATAGTGACAGAACACTATGCAACCAAAAAAAAAAAAAAAAAAAAAACAAGTCTCGCTAGACGAGATTGAAATCTCGAGATTTCAATCTCGTCTAGCGAGACTTCTGTTTTTTTTTTGTTTTTGTTTTTTTTGGTGACAGCGTTTTGTCACTATGAACCTCAGATCTCAAAAAAAAAAAAAAAAAAAAAAGCCATTAAAATATGTGATCTAACCTAAGGCCTATCCGCGCACCTTTTAAGCTGTGGCGGCTCAGGGGTGGAGTTATGAAAATTTTCTACTGTACCATTCATCCTAAGATATCATAACGTCATAGAAAAGGTAAGAAAACTTTAGTCCAAAATTCCCCTTTAAGCCAATTTTAATATAAAGGATAGGGATATAGGCTATTCACCTGTTTCCTGGGTGGGTAGGCTGTGTGTTTTCCACTTCCTGTCGGATTTCATTGGATATCATTAGTCATCTGACCAGTTTCATTGGATTTCATTGGATCAAATCGACAGGAAGTGGAACACACACAGGAAGTGAAAAGCCTAGGAAACAGGTGGATAGCATACAATAATATAATGCATTCTATTGGTATCCTATCCTATATTACAATTGCCTAATGTGTGGGCGGTGGATGGTGGCTGGGCGGATCGCGGACCTTGGGGGCCCCATCAGTATGACTCAGACATAAACATATATGGAGTTCCCACTGCAGCTGCTCCCAAATAGGGCATGTGTCATGCTGACAGCAGTTAACTATTTAATGGTGCATCAGATCAGCACCCTCTGTGCCAACCCGGGTATTTGGCCCAGATACTCACGTGTTACAGAACCCTATCCACTTATATTCTATTTCAGACTCTGAACCACTTGTCATCTCGTGAACCACTTGGGTTAGACATCTCGGTTTAAGTTCTGCTTGGACACCTAACAGCTAACAGAAGGCACCTCTCGGTGCGTTACTTACTACTTCACTTGTCCTTTGTTAGTGGTTGGTTCCTGACGAAGACATGCGCTTGTCGATCCTATTCACACTAGTCTATATATGATGCTTTTACATAGTGGCATAAAGGCACACAGCATCAGTTAAACAGCTCCAGCAATGTCAATGTGGCGAGGACTTCATGTTACTGTTCGCACGGTTCCCGGATTATTATTTGGTTCCTTGCGGGTGACCCGACGACACACGTTGCTGTGTGGACACAGCTGTCAAAGCTTAAGCACCGGAACACCTCTGCATAATGACTTCTTCAAAGATCTGGAGTCTCAGTTCAAAGCCTTTAGGCAGAAGGCATCAGATGCCATGCCAGGGAGTGACTGGACCCCCCTTGCCAACAATCCAGCCCTGCCACCGGAGAGAGCTGACATAGTGATAGTTGGAGGGGGTGTGGTGGGGTGGTCCATCGCCTACTGGCTGAAAAAGAAGGAGAGGATTCGAGATGGTGTTCGTATACTCGTGGTGGAGAAGGACCCAACGTACTCCCAGTCATCCACGATCCTCTCTGCAGGGGGGATCCGACAACAGTTCTCCCTGCCTGAGAACATCCTGCTCTCCCTGGCCTCTGCTGACTTCATGAGGAACATCAATGAACATCTCTGTGTGTTGAATGAAGATCCAGTGGACCTGCAGTTCAACCATTCAGGATACCTCTTCCTGGCTAGCGAGAATGTGGCTCATATCATGGAGAAGAACTACAAGACACAGAGGGACGCTGGAGCTAAAGTATCTCTTCTATCCCCCAAGCAACTGAAGGACAAGTTTCCATGGATCAACACAGATGGTATCGCGCTCGCTTCATATGGGTTGGAGAATGAGGGTTGGTTTGACCCTTGGACTCTGCTGAATGCTTTTAGGAGAAAGGCCATGTCCATGGGCGTCCAGCAGTGCATTGGAGAGGTCACAGGTTTTAGCTATAGAACAAATATAATGGCAACTGAAGAAGGAGACTGTATGGACGTCAAGAGGATAAAGCATGTTAAAGTTCAGATGCCAAACAGTCTGGACTATCAGCTTGTCCTGTGTGCTGTTGTGGTGAATGCAGCAGGAGCGTTCTCTGGTAAACTGGCACAGATGCTGGGCATTGGCTTGGGTCCCCAAAGCACCATGGCTGGCATCCCCGTTCCTGTGGAGCCTAGGAAAAGGTATATCTACGCACTACACTGTCCTGATGGACCGGGCCTGGACACTCCCTTCTTAATCGACTACTCTGGAGTATACTGTAGGAGAGAGGGACTTGGTGGGAACTACATTGCTGGAACATCACCAGAGGAGGAGGAGGAGCCTGATGCCAGAAATGTGGTGGTCGACCACCAGTTTTTTGAGGAAAAGATTTGGCCTCACCTGGCACACCGTGTACCCGCTTTTGAGAACCTCAAGGTTACCAGTGCATGGGCAGGCTTTTACGACTACAATACCTTCGACCAGAATGCCATAGTTGGCATGCACCCCGTGGTCAACAACATGTACTTTGCCACTGGGTTCGGTGGACATGGCGGCCAGCACTCCCCCGCGGTGGGGCGGGCTGTGGCTGAGCTCATTCTTGAGGGAAACTTCAAGACCCTGGACTTGAGTGGCCTCGGCTTCAGAAGAATCCTGGAGCAGGAACCCATGTTGGAGATTAGTTTTTAACTGGTTTTAGGTCAACTATTTTCTTGGATGGGGTGCTTTGGCATTGTCATGTGGAGAAGAAAGCCCAAGTGACCTACTTTAAATTCCATTATCACTGAGAAATGTTTTATGTGCTGCTGCTAGTGGCAAGACGTGTTGTAGCAACAATTCAAGATCACTTTACGATAATATTGACTGATTTTGCAGATATGAAATTAGTATAGCTGACCCACTTTATGTGCTATGTTAACTTACGTCCCTGGTATCTGGTGTGTGTAATGTGTCCTGTGCCGTTTCTGCATAATCAGATGTGTAGAATCCAGCAATCACAAAGATGGTTAATTGACTTGTCCACATGCTTCACATGGTGAAGCCTGTCCAAAAGCATTACCTTTCAGGAGAGAAAAAAAAAGAACCTGTGTTCCAGTTGATCCAATGTAGTTTACTCACAAGTTGTTGTTAAAGGTTTCATGACATTCAGTGGCCAAGGGCCAAGCTCACTTTTCAGCCTAATTATTCAGAAAACCCCAGACCACAGAAAATCCACTGAATGTTCAAAGTTCAGTTTTTTGGGTGTAATTGAGGTCATAAAACCCCCCAAAAAACATAAAAAAGTTAAAATGAATGTCATAGGACCTTTAATACTTGTAATTTCAATATTTATAAAACCCACACACATATCTAACCACTTTAACTTTAAATAGCATAAATAGGTCATTTAATACCTTACATTTCCAACTGCTGACCTTTTTTGTGGGTGAGCATTTTTCTGAATAAGGTCACTATGTACTACATTACAATACATGGGTCTTTGGCGGTACACGCAAAAATCGTAGGAACACATTACGTGTGACCATTTTGGTATCAGGGCTGTTATAACTGATGTATTAATGGGCACATTACCTGTTTTACATTTTAGAATCCACATCCTAATCACTCTTTAACAATAATCTGCATTGTTAGCATTCAGTTAGGTACATCTGATTTTTAAATCAATCTTTATTGAAAAAAGAAAAAAGATGCTCTGTACAAGCATCGCATGACAGTGACATCACTGATGTATCCTTGGTATCTTATAACCAACCTCGAGCATATGCCGTCGAGCTCGCATATCAGTGATGTCACGTTAAATTGACATTAAATAATATTTAATGTCAATATTCAAGTAGAACTATCAGAGGGTGTAACCCAGGTAGAATGCTTCACTCACATAAGATAAGATATATAATATAATATAAATAGCAGTTGGGTTTCACACCTAATGCACATGAATTGTACTCCAGACTCGTCCAAGCATACCGAGGAACGGATCACTGTTCCGTTCCCGGGTACATTACGCAGTGTTCACACTAATCACAACACCTGGAAAGTGGACCCGGGTCCGGATCTGAGACCCTAGAGTGAATTCAAAAATAGGGTCGCGATGTGACCTTGCTATTTTCACTACATTTGAAATAGGTTTAGTGTTTAATTAATAATGTACTTAAATGTAATGGAATCAAAATGAAAAAATGTAGTGGAGTGAAAGTATATAAAAAAACAAATACTCATGGGTAAAAAATACAGAAAGAAAAATGTACTTAAGTACAGTACTCGATCAAGTAAATGTACTTAGTTACTGTCCACCACAGTCCAGTGCTGATGTCCAGCTGTTGATCACCTCACTCTCCATCAGACCAGTTTGACCAGTCTCTCACTGGCCTCCCACAGTTTCTTGGCCACACCGGAGTCTCTGGCAAAAGGACGCAAGGTGGCCGGCCGGCAGTCTACAAAGTAGCCCCCGCTGTGTCGGGCGGCCTCGTCCGACACGGCACAGTAGACGACCGTCTGAGCGCCCAGCTCACACGGCACAAAGAACATCCACATGATCACCGACATCAGCATCCGGAATAGGAAGGAGAAGTGGCAGGTCCAGCCACTATGGACGAAACCTGGAGCACACAGAGCCACAAACGGAGACATTAGGATCAGTGGGGTGGCGGTTTCAAAGGAGGTAGAGTGGCTGTTCCCAGTTTGACCACCGACACTAACACACTGTGTCAGTGTCGAAGCGTCCTTGAGCCTTAAAGGGATAGTTCACCCCAAAATGACTTTTTTTCTAGGAATTAGTCAGCCCATGGACTTGAATTCATGGATTTTTTTGTAGTTTTTGTCACATTCCTAAGCCAATAATTTGATGACCGGCAGCGGTTCCGGTAGGAGACACAAAGAGTCTCCTTTGTATCTCCTACCGGAACCGCTGCCTACTGGTCCGCTGGTCATCAAATTACTGGCTTAGGAATGCGACAAAAACTAAAAAAAATCCATGAATTCAAGTCTCCATGGGGTAACTAATTGATAGAAAAAAAGGGTGAACTATCCCTCAAGTCTGTTTGTTCGGCATTTGATACTGCCGTATTGCATGGGCTGATAGCCTACAAAGTCTAAGCAAGCCTACAAAGTCTAAGCAAACCAATATCACCTGAATTTTGTAATGTGTTGTGCACTATGATGTTACTGTGTTTTCCCACATTAGTACAAGTAAAACTTGAAGGCGTGTAAGCTAGTACACAGAGCTTCTCATAAGTTCTCACCGGGATGCACTGCATAGGTGGTCACCCCTTTCCCCTCAGTGATGCGGGCCAGCTCCTGGCTGAAGTAGATGTTGGCCAGCTTGCTGCGGCAGTAGGTGAAAAACGGCAACAGGTTGTAGTTGAGGTCCTGGAAGTTCAGCCTTTGGTACTTGTAGTTGGAGCACGTGAGGGTGACCACTCTGCTGGGGGCGCTCTCCTTCAGGCAAGGCAGGAGGAGGTTGGTTAGCAGGAAGTGGCCCAGGTGGTTGACCCCAAAGCACATGCTGAAGCCATCGTCCGTCCAGTCCAGAACACTGGGTATGCCTGCATGGGCGGCAAAATGGGAAAGAAAAGGAAACATCCAAGTATGATGAGGCAGCTGAACTGCAAGGTGAATGGCGGAAGATAATGCAACTATCCCTTTAAGCTCTATTTTATACTTTTTCATTATGACGGTGGCGTGCGTCAAAAATAGGCGATCTACAAGCTCACCACGTGTCGCGATGCAACGCGTGTTGAGCTGAGCTTGTACTGTAGATCGGCTAGTTTTGAAAATTATTCGCCTATAATGACATGCCTAAAATAGGGATGTGCCAGTTTGAAAGAGGTTCAGCTCAATCAGGTTTTCAACAGACTCACCAGCGTTGTTGACAAGGATGTCCAGACGCTTCTCTTTCTGCAGGAAGCCCTTACAGAATTCCCTGATGGAAGACATGTTGGCCAGATCCAGCTCCATGTAGAGAACATTAAGACTGTGGCTCTTGAACTTAATCTCTCTTACAGCCTTCTCCATCTTCTCCACATCCCTACAAGCGATGATGACACGGGCACCTCGCATCGCCAGAGCCACAGCTGTCTCTTTGCCGATGCCAGAACTTCCACCTATAATAGAAATGAGGGAATGGTTAAAACATTAGCATTATTTTCTGTTCTTACTTAAAAGGTGGTGTATGTCAGTGGTTCTCAAAGTGGGGTCCAGAGACTGTTACAGGTACATTTGGTTCCATTTGTACATTACATTCTCAGAGTTATGGGGGTCCTTAAAAAAAAAAAAAAAGAGAACCACATATTTTTTTGTTAACCCGTTAAAACCGGGAAAGTGTAATTTCAGATGTTTTGCTATATACATATAGCAACATATGTTTTTCAAAAAACTATTTTTTAGAACAGTAGTTCTCAAAAATAGCAGATCTACAAGCTCACAACGCGTCACTTCGTGGCGCACTGCGAGCTTGTACATCTGCTATTTTTTTTTACATTTTTGAAAAAGTGTTTGAATGATTTTGACACATATTCTCTTCTGGGGATCCCTGGCACAAAAATAAATCTGATGGGGGGGTCCGCGGCAAAATACATATATCAATTTGGGGGTCCTTAGCACAAAAAGTTGTTTTAGAAGGCATTTGTAGAATTGGGCCTCGGGTCTTAATGTGTTAAAACAAAATGATTGTTAAAGCTCTATATATTTAAATAGTGAGCAGCACTACTCTAGTCTTTTTCAGTTAGAGGGGTCTCCCTCTCCCTAGCCCCTAGAGCAGTGGTTCTCAAAGTGGATTCCAGGGACTCTCTGTGTTCCTTTATAAGGGGTCTAAATTGACCCTTACAGGTCTGGACTGTAACTCTGACAAATGGGTCCATTTGGTTCCATTTGTACACTGTCTGTCAGAGTTAAGGGGAGACCTTGGAATCTAAAGGTTTGAGAACCACTGCCCTAGAGACACAGGTGTGATTAATTACACAACACCGCGACGAATCTGTTTGTATACCAATCATTTCAGGCCCGTCGGGTAGGAGATGTTCTCCGTGTGAAGCGCGTGGAAAAGTGGATATATTTTTGACTAAACTCACGTTTTCTGCCATAATAACTTTGATATGGATATGAAACTAGATGACAATAGCTGTTAAGTCGCAGCAATTAATTATTGGGTGAGTATAGTGACACGCAGCGCCACAACTTTTAATGCCAGCGTGATGACTCACCGTCACAGGAGGTCATAGGAATGATGGTTCAGGTTGGGCTGTGACTGTGTGTACATGAAATAAATAGCAGTGGTGTAAAGTAACTAAGTACATTTACTCAAGTACTGTACTTATAAGTACAATTTTGAGGTATTGTTTACTTTACTGGAGTATTTCCAATTTTCAATACTTTTAGTTCTACTCCACACATCTCAGAGGCAAATATTGTACTTGTACTCCACATTATTTGAAAACATTATAGTTACTAGTTCCTTTGCAGATATAGATTATTATATTATAAAACATTAGCCCTATTTTATACATAGGCTATTTGAAAATAGCCGATCTACAAGCTCACATTGGGACATGGTGTGAGCTTGTACATCTGCTATTTTCAAACATTAGTACTTTTACTTTTGGTACTTTAAGTATAATTTGATTTTGATTTTAATTTTGAACACAGGACATTTACTTGTTACAGAGTATTTCTATATTGTGGTATTGCTACTTTTAAGTAATATCAGAGTACTTCCACCACTGTGAAATGTATGTAATATTACAGCCATTCCAGGGTGTAGGGTCTCCCATCTCTCCAGCTCTTTATTAGAAAATACATTTTCAGGTGGGGTGCCAATTTCATCAAATCAGTTAGAGAGCGAGAGAGAGGGGGGGATTATCAGCTTCATTTTTATAGTGTTCCTGTTTGTCTGCTCGTTTCTTTGTTTCATCATTTCCAATTAGTTCTCTTTGCTGATTAGATACAGTATCCCTTCCGTTTACTATAGAGCTGGAGAGAGTAGACCCCTACCTGATCAAACACGGTATCAGAATATAGATCTGAGGCTGAGCTAGCCTATGTAACAATAATATTTTAACAACTATATCACTTACACCACCTGTAAGAAATGTCAACACACTCAGTCAACACACTGTATTTCATTCATTTTATACAGAGCAAAAAAGACATATGCATGGTTTACCTGTGATGAGAACCGTTTTTCCATCAAGTCTTTTCAGGTCGCTGCAAAACCTTCTCTTTTTCAGCCATTTCAAGACAAAGAATGCAAACAAAGACGCGACAATTGTATACAAAACATACATGTCTTTAGAATGAATGAACCAGGAAAAGGACCCCTACAGTCTGATGATGAGGGGCAGACTGTTGTTACGTTTGTTAAACCTGGCTTGTTGCTGGTTTAGTTTTCCATTAGTTTCTCAGATTGAAGATGAATCTTGGTGATTTTGTCAGGGAGTATCCTTAGTGAATCCATGATCTTAGAGATGAGAAATAAATGCTCCTCCTGCGATGAATGAATGTCTTCTTCTTCTTCTCTGAGACAGCTGACATTGCTCTTCTTCTCTCTGATAATGCCAGACCGTAATCAATGTTTATGTCCACACCGCCACCTACTGTACCAGAGTGTGTAGTTTCAAACTCTGGGCAGGGCATAAACAAGAAGTTGAAGGGTACATCTTGGTCTGATAATGATGTACCGTGCATTATTCTTTTGATTTATAATTTTTGATTTTTTTAACATTTTGGAAAAAATAACTAATTTAACATTGAGGTCTGCCCACAATGTTTAGTTGCCCACTGCCCCACTCTCAACCTGTATTAGTCCCTTTCTACAGTCCATCCCTGTCTAATTATTTCATACATAATTTGTTATTGACTAGTATTTACCTCTCTGCATTGTATAGCCCACTTCATAATCTCATTATCAGTATTGGAGAAGTACGCAGATTGTTTTACGTAAGTAAAAGTAGCGCTATCTTTTTGTGCAATACAGATTTTGTTTTGTTAAAAATTCCACATGCACATCATGAATGCAGTGCCCGATTGCTGGGAAACCATTCCCACTAAGCCAAGGAAGAACCTCCATCCCACATCTCAAATCAAGTCGGTCGTACAATCAACATGGATTTCTTATAGGCCCTGTTTGTGCCTTGTAATTTTTTTTGCCATAGTGTGTTTTCTTCAAAACACACTTTTTGCTACTACTCCTTCAGATTTTGTCCAAAACTCTCACAAATCGGTACACATTATCTCTGAGTTAGATTTTTCAGATCCCATGCCAAGTGCCTATGACCAAAGTTTGCGGGCCCTGGGTAGGCAACCTGGCCTGGCGAAGACCTGTGCACACTTTTCTAGTCTAAATCTGCAAAGTAACGAAAGTGCAATATTTGCCTCTGAGATGTAGTGGAGCAGAAGTACGCCAATTGTGTCACTTTAGATGTCTTTGGCTATTCAAAAATAGCAGATATACAAGCTCATAGCGTGGCACCGAGTGCCGCGCTATGAGCTTGTAGATCTGCTATTTTTGAAAAATCTTGATTTTTTTTTTTACTGTTAGGATTTAGAAAACAATTTTAAAGAATCGCCTCAGGTCTTAGTACTGTGTAGGCTACTTGGTAAATGTAGTTGCTTGGCACCACTACTCATTATAATGTGCGTCACATTTTCTGGGACAGCATCTGTACGCTGTGCATAGACTTCTTGACACAGCCATGACAAATGCCGTATAGTTTAGTGTTTGATATTCTCAGCCATTGTCAAAGGAGATGACTTTACTCATGTCTCCCACTTGGTTATTTGCCAGCACTCCGCCTCATATAATAGGACCAGCTTGTCTTGGTTTTGAGGCGTAGATGCTGGACTTCCAGATGTTATGGAGTCTTTCTCAAGTCTGTGCTGGATGTCTTTTTGGGCAGCATTGTCCTGGCTAATCAAAAAAAAACACTGTCCTAGAGAGTGTAATGTAAATGTTTGATGCCACCTTCTGGAAAAGGGAACTGTAGTTCCCTTTTCCAGAAGGTGGCATCAAACATTTTCCTGTTCCGGGTCAGTTTCTCATACGGTAGCTTCATTTGATTGGCTCAGCAGCAGATTTGAACCGGAAACACACACTGTACAGTATGAAGGTGTTGTGTGTTTCCAGTCCATTGACCCATCTGTTCAGTCTTAGATTTAAATGAACACTGTGGATTTTTACTGTGTATAGTTGTCCTTTAGTTGTGTTGTGTGTCTGTCTGCCCTCTCCCAGGAATGTAAGGAGAACAGGACATGCTACTGTACCTTGAGGGGACAACACTGAGCTGCTTCTGTTGCGGTGGCTGCCTGTTCTATGGTTCACAGCAGCAGCAGCAGCACACCTGTCAGGATGATGGAACATGGTAAGTGGAGGACTACCTTTCTGTGTGACATGTAGGTTTTAATGGGGTGCTGTCTAATGTAGCTCATCTTAACCAATATCCCCCAACACTACACAGAAAAGGTCTCAGCGTTACTTTAACTCTGAGAGTGTACTAATGGAACCATTTGGACGCGTACATTAAGGGTCTGTTTGGTTCCATTTGTACACTCTTTCACTTACAAATGGATGGATTATTACTGAGGATTTTACTGTGTATGGACATTAAAAGTAGTGTCGATTTGTTGATTTATATCACACTTAATGTGCTTGCTTAAAGGTGCAATCTACCCATGTTTTGAACCCAGTTCACTAAACAGTTACTGCTCAGCCAAGACAAAATCAAGATATGTTGCACTTATGAGCTTGAGGCAGGGCTACTCGTCAACCAGGTGTCCTACTTGACTAACAGGGTCTACATTTATCAACAGAAGAGTAGGGAGACCTCCTCCAACCACTGCAGATGTAGGCCTAGTTATTTTGCGTTCACGTACTCTACCATACCGGTTTGTTAAAATAACGTTTTATTAATTAAAATAAGATCCGGATTGCAGCTTTAATTTCTCAGCTGGTGGTTGTAGCCTATATAAAGAGACTGTCTCGTCCTATCTCTGAATTCATACTCGTTGTGCTGTTGGCAGGGCGCTCCGCTCCGGTGTAAACTGAGACGGCCTTTGGGAAGCCTCTTCTTTGAAAGCAGAGATTCCACTGTGCTTTGCTCTCAGACTCCCAGACAGACCATTAGCCACAAAGCTCTAAACGCCTGAACTCTGGTTGGATCAGCTTCGTGTTTGTAAATGGGAACCACCTGTGTCCCCCTCATGGCTCAGTTCAGCTCGATGTTCCCACCGTGACCTCTCTGAATGCATGGTGTTGTAGTGCTCTGCTGCCACCACTAGGACGCAGTGTATCCCAGTGTATTGTAGCCGTTGGCATTTGTGAGAGAAAACACTGTTAGTACCTTAGTGCCATGACTGCCATCTCATCTGCTGTCTCATTGCCAAGTGAAAGTCCTGTATTCACAAATGTACTTGAGTAAAAGTACAAAAGTATTGGCATCAAAATATGTATGAAGGGGTATTTCACTTTGGAACACTTCTGGTGTCGTTTTAACGTCTATTCTGGCTTTTGTGTGCACCCAGACAGTTTTTTTTAATGAAGCTGCTTGATGAGTATTTGTACGTATATTTGATATTCATTTGATCAGCAAGCTCACAACGGAGTGAGCTTGCAGATCTGCTATTTTCGAACAGACAATGTATAAAATAGGGGGGAAATTGGTAAACATTATGTTTTGTAATAATCTATCTACAAAGTAGCCTACAGTAACTTGTGACTAAAGTGTTCAAATAATTGCAGTGCAGCAAAAACTAAAATGTTTGACTCTGATATGTAGTGGATTAGAATAATAAAGTATTGAAAAAGTATGTATTCAAGTAAAGTAAAAGTGCCTCAAAATTGTTCTTAATTATAGTACTTGAGTAATTACTTAGTTACTTTAAACTACTGGTTAAGAACATGCTGCTGAGATAAGATGATGAATGTAGTACATCCACACTATATCAGACTCTGTCATATTTCCTCAAGGATACAACACATCTATAATACTTTTATAACACATTTGTTTATTTAAAGCTCTTTTCGAAACAGGGTTACAAAGTGCTTTACAGCCAGTATAAAAGTAACACGATAAAACTAAGGGAATAAAAACGGTACAGTAAAAACCAAACAATAAAATAAACATCAACAAATGGCATCAATAAAACAAGTACAAACACACGAGCGTAAAAGAGGCAATGCACGTTATAAAAACCGCCTTGGTGTAATATGTCCCTATGAACTAAGACATTGAGGAAAGAGGCTTTCCCAGTCCACCTCCACCCCCCCACACAACCACAGGGATCCTGTTCCGTTCTCCATCCTCTTCTCATTAGCGCTACAAGTTGAGACTTCCTCTCGATAGCTATCAGGGATGGGTAGATCTTCTATCAGATCTGGAGCTCGGTTGCGCCGCTCGGTGTAACCGCAGGCTGAGTCACAGCTGGACACAATAGAACCTGAGTATTGACACCCCCACCCCACCCCACCCAACACATCATGAAAACGAACGGCTTTCATAACCCGGCGCTGTATCTATGGAGCTTCAGATGAATGGTACTTATTAAAGTCAGGCAGTGTTTCTTTCGTGAGTCATCCACGCACTGAAATCATCATAAACGCACTGAAAATGTTACTTTTTCAAACGCATTCCTCCCGAGGCCTCAAAAGTCAAGTGCTTTTTTGGCTCTGCGTGTGAGGGTATTTAAGGCATATTTAGGTTTGGTAGTTCAGTGTCTTGTTCCCAGTGGTGGACAAAGTACTCCCAGTACTTGAGTCAAAGTATAGATACTCCTGGTCAAATATTAATATTACTACCTATGATTATTACAAGTGAAAGTTGCTAAGTCCAATTTGTACTTGAGTTAAAGTAATGGAGTACTTGCTTTTAAAAATACGCATACATAAGTGTTTTCTTTTATATCAATCTAAGATTTTCCCGAAATTTCAAATAAATATCAATAATAGTGAAAAAAAGCAGACCTACAAGAAGCTCACAACACGTCACAGTGCGACGGTTGTGAGCTTTTAGATCTGCTATTTTCAATATATTTTAAATACAGAGTAGGGCATAAGTGGTTCTTTCCCTTCCTAGAAATGTAGAGGAGTCAAAAGCACAATATGTGTCTTTGAAATGCAGCAGAGTGAAAGTACAGTACAGTACTCAAGTAAATGTCGGGTGGAAACCTCATATGTTACTTTTCAGGATTCAAATGAAAAAATATCAAAAGTAGCAGATCTACAAGCACAAAGTTAAAATATGGAGATAAGAGGTTTCTGCCCGACAGCAACGATGTACCTCATGTACTGTCCACCACTCTGCTTGTTTGTGACTGTCCCGCTCACGCGGCTCAGATCCATCCGTGTGCTGACAGATTGGCCATTTTCACATTATGTGGTGGCTTTACAAAGAATGCCTTTCCCTGTTGAGTGACCAAGTGATGCACAGAGTGTGTTCACAGACACACGCATGCATGGAATGATCAAGCTAATGGATGCTGCTGTGAACTAAAGTAAATGTTTTACCTGACAGGCAAATTATAATGGGCCTACTACATCAGTGATTTTCAAACTGTTTGTGCCCAAGGGACACCAATGGGCAAGTCAAAATCTCAATGCACACTTGCATTCGGAGCAAAAATTGCAGATCTACAAGCTCAAAACACATCGGATCACAACATGTGAGTTTGTAGATATGCTGTTTTAGCTATTTTGTTTATAAAAAAACATATACATATATTTTGTATTTATTTAAAACCTATCTACGCATAACCAAAATAAGAAGGCCAGGTGGTTATTGAAATATTTATTTTAGGAATTTTAGTCTATTGGGGAAATGAGTGTGCATGAAGTACTGATATAGTGAATACAATAAAAATAATAATGTTTTGAATGGTTGTATAATACAATATTGCAATAATGTGTGGTTGTCACAATATCCCAAGATGCTCCATTTGGGTACCACTGCACATGCATGCATTCATGCATGTGTACACACAGCACTCCCTGACACACACACACACACACACACACACACACACACACACACACACACACACACACACACACACACACACACACACACACACACACACACAGACACAGACACACGCGTCAAACACACGTCACGTGCACATGCATGCAATATATGCGCTATTGTGAACTATGGTAATCTAAGTTGTAACATTGGCTTATCACAGGTGTTATGTACATGCGTGTTGGCTTATCACAATCACAATCAGTTTAACCACGTTAACCCTATTTTATACTTTGGCTATTAAAAAATATCCGATCTACAAGCTCACAATGATGTGAGGTTGTAGATCGGAAATGTTTTCTTTATTCTTTCTTTCTTGAATCATTTTGAAAATTTTGAACACAAATCATCTCTTCTGGGGGCCCCTGGCACACAATGCTTTTAGATGTGTACATCTACATGGCCAAATACATATCAATGTGGGGGTCCTTGGGGACTTGCGGTTGGCGTAACCGTCTGGGCGTGTCGCGGGTTCGACTCCCGATCCCGACAGCCTTTGCTGCATGTCACTCCCCATCTCTCTCCCCAATTTCCTGTCAGCCTACTGTAAAAGAAATTGGGGGTCCTTCACATGAGAACCACTGTGCTAAGGGACTCACATTACACAAATCAGTGGTACTAGTACCTAGCCTGGCATGGCCAGACTAATATCCCTGCATAGATATTAGTCTGGAACCTGCATTTCCAAGGGCCAGGGGCGAATAAAAAAAAAGCTTCTGGTGATAAACCCGCCCCATATTTGCATACTGGGCCCTGATTGGTGCCCCACAACCTCCACAATCCAATCACAACCGAGTTGGGTCAGGCCAAATCTGTCGAGGGCAATTTTTCTTTCGCACTGGCAGATTTCCAGGCTAAGTGGTACCAACTGTCAACATGACCGAGGAGCTCAGTAGCATGTGTTGTATGAGCTGCTACCTCTGCAGTCCAACCAGGACACTCTGGCCTTGTAAACCTGTGGTTCTCAAACTTTTTCATGTCAAGGACCCCCCTCTCGTATTTTATACCAGGGATCTCCAGAAGCAAAGATTTGAGTTAAACTTGTTCGCTTGAATTTTTTTTATTTATTCCAAGATTTGCACAAATGTTTTTTGTTGTTGTTATTTTTCAAAAATAGCAGATCTACAAGCTCATAGCGTGGTACGAATTAGGCGCTATTAGCTTGTATATCTGCTATTTTTGAATAGCCAAAGTATAAAATATGGTTAAAGTGGTTAAGATGATTGTGACGCTATATTGACTAATTTTGCTGGGACCCCCTCGTACCCCCCCAAGGACCCTTGCGGGTCAACGGACCCCAATTTGAGAACCAATGTTGTAAACAAATTCGATACCTAATACCCTACTGCGGGAGATAAGACGGCCTGACTGGATTCTTCCCTTCCTACAGTATGAGTCACCCCCAGCATGCCGAGCAGGTTCAGCAGCCAGCCAACATGGAGCTGCGGTGCAACTGCAAAATGAGCATTTCATCACAACAAAGGCCACCGCGGCCAGTTTGTCGTCTTCCCAGAGTCACCTTTAATGAGTTCCTGTCAGCGAGGATGACAGAAAGTTCCCTCTGTTGACAGCGGATCACTGCCTGAATGTCTGCTGTCAGCCGAGTGAAAGCCCCATTGCGTCGCACTTTGACGGATTATAATTTGCCAGCCGTTTAAAGCGATGCGCTCGTCAAGTGATTTTTTTAACAGCATCGGGCTTTACGAGGGATCAGCGTGTTCTGACGATCCATTTTACAGTCTTCTGCAGGAGAGCGGGGAGCAGGGTTTGGAGACAGAGTCCTTGGAATGTTTTTGATCCGAGGGAATATAAAATAGGATGCCGTGGAGACCTGAGACGTTAGGGGTTATAGAATTTATAGGCTTGGCTGGGCCTTATCGTGCTCGCCTGAAAAACAATAGGCCCTGGCTGAGGTTCAGATGCATGCATAGTGTTATAATATTAATAAAGTTCTTTGTGCGTCGGAGAAGAATGTGATTAAAGGGAATGTGACAGCTGCCGAGGATACGGAGACAGGCGTGAAGTAGTGGGGAGAGAGATGAAGTGATTTTCACAAGGGGGAAAAACCAAAACGGATTGGAGAGGCAAAGTCACGCTCGAGTTTTACGCCCTCCAGACCTCTCCCAAGATCCCTTTGAAATGCAGCAGATGAGAGGAGCGAGAGAGAGTATGTAGAGAAAAAGCTGCTGCAATGCCAACCAAGGCCCTCGAGACATTTAAACTAGTCACGTCCGCCAGGCACCAATGTTTTTGCGAAGCGTTTTCTGTGAATGATGAAGGACCCCGTCTGGGGCGGGTCATACCTCCTCACCTCTCATTGTCTCACTTTTATTCTCGGCTCCACATTTCCATTGGTTTCTGTTATGCTGGAATCACCTCTTAACGGCACAACCAGTTGAAGGTATGAGAAGTAATTTTTGGACAGTGACACTTCTCTGTTTATTCCCTTTCTCTCTCTCTCCCTCTATCTATCCTCTGTTCTCCGTTTGTCTCTCCCTCGAGTTGGTGAAATGTTGGCACCGTCACATCCCAGAACATCACAATTGAAGTCTTCCCTCCAGTAGTCATAAACGACACAGTGGTTCTGCATACTGATGGATTTATTTGCTCTCTTACTGGCACACATAATCCAATGTCGAACTAAATAGATAAAGCATAAACAAACAAACACTCGTACACTCGTAACAGAAACATGACTTTGTACAAATAAGCAAATGGAAACTAAACTAAAAATACAAACAAACAAACTTTGCTGGCTGCATATAGACTAGGAATGAGTCCAAGTGCGCACAAACAGACTCACAGCAACACAAACTGCAATAAAAAAAAATCATCAACCAAACGCCCATACCCATATAATGTTTAATATTAGTTTCTTTAGGCATTAAAGATCCAGGACAAACACATACCTTTCTCCACTCAAGGGAGGAAGTGCAACCACTGACGTGTTCGAGTTTCAGCCATAAGGAGTTCCGGACATTTAACTAAGAGTTTCCGGTACAATTAAATACTTCTAATAACTGTCTTAAACCAATGGGCATGGATAATGGGCATACATAATTATATTAACACAAAGAACCAAAATAAAGAAATCAAATAATTACTCTGGCAGCCACACTTATGCCTCATTTAAGCTTGGTCTCGCACCGCGTCACACACCAAAAATAGCAGATCTACAAGCTGTGAGCTTGTAGATGAGCTGTTTTCGGTGTGCAACACCGGCACGCAATCAGGTATAAATCACCCTTAATTTGTTGCAGAATCTCCTTTTGCTTTTCTCCTTCCTTGCATCGCAAACGTCGGCCATGACTAGGTGAGTGTTTTCCCATGCGGTAGACCCAGGTTCGAATCCAGCACATTAACTTCAGTACTATAGTGTACTATATCTTTTGAGTATCTGCACTTTACTTGAGTGTGTGTGTTTGTGGATACTTATGACTTTCACTCCACTACATTCCAAAGACATTCCCCTTTTGACCGAGTGCTTGGTTAACACGTGGGAGACCCGGGTTCGGATCCAGGTGGTTACACAGGCTGCAGTGTACTCAAAGGTCATTCCCTTCATGGTGGAGCATTGAATGTTCTGTGACAGTAGCATGGCTCTGAGCCTAATTGCTTCAGACACCTCTGTCTCCCAGAGCTGCTGCTGCTGTGTGCAGACTGCACATTCTGAATCTCCAATGAGAGTCTGGACATGATTCACTGACCAAGGAATGAAAATGGAGGGAGAGTGTCCTACAGTAGCATTGATAGTTGGCTGCGATCCTTGTGTATGAGGGGAAACAATAACAAACCCATTAAGACCTGAGGCAGATTCCACAAATATTGTCTTCTAAATCCTAACAGTTTTCTGAAACACTTATGTTGCTATAATATCAGTGGTTCTCAAACTTTTTCATGTCAAGGACCCCCAAAATTATATGTATGGACAACCCCATCTCAAAATATTTACCTCCAGGGATCCCCCCAGAAGCAAAGATTTGAGTTACAAATGTTCGATTTAAAAATATATATATAATCAAAGATTTGCCCACATTTTCATGATTTTTCAAAAATAGCAGATCTACAAGCTCATAGCTCATATGAGCTCGTATATCTGCTATTTTTCAATAGCCAAAGTATAAAATACTGGTTAGAAGTGGTTCAAATCTAAAATGACAATCTTTCCTGGTCTTAATGCGTTAAAGTCTGAAGTGCATTCTGTTATACACATTGCCTGAATTCAGACACTTCCATGTATCACACAGCTACATTGGGCGAAACACACATACACGTATGAAAGCCCAACAGTAGTTTGTCACTGATACAGAGATACAAAATGTTAAAGCTACAATCAGGGACTTTTGTTGAATAAAACGTTATTTCAACCAATCTGTATGACAGAGTATGTTAATACAATATAACTAGCACATCTGTAGTGGTTGGAGGTTCTCTCCCTTCTCTTTCATTCAGAAAATTCGACCCATGTGTCGGTAAAACACCAACTGGTTGACAATGTCAATTTTATATATTAACATTTTTCAAATATTTATGTAGAGTAGCAAATTATTGAGGAGACCCCCCCCCCCCCAAACATGGCCAGTTGTGTTCGTATAGATGCTTAGCCAATCCGGATACACAGCGATGGATTCTAACCCCTAGACTGCGGTACTGGACAGGGTACTTAAAAAAACAATTAATTTACTTGTAGAAGACGGCACACCAGATTGAACACGTGCCATCTTTATTGTACTTTGGACATTGTTACAATTAACCTACCTCTCTCCATTGGGAGAGCAAGACAACAGGCATAAACGTTACAGATTGTAGCTTTAACCCAAGGAGAAAATAAAATAAATGAATGGAATTACTTTTAATATGTTGTCGACTTTGCCAGAAAACTCATCTTTGGCTCAAAGAAATGCTGTCTGTGATAAGAACCTGCAGCTTAGGGGCTTACGGGTGCTCCAGGCTTTATGAAAAGAGTTTGATAGCCTCCTGTTTGCTGTTTCTCATGCTGACAGACATAGTGTTGAGAAGGGGGGGGGGGCACGTTTTTATTGCATTCAAACAAATTCTATGATCTGACATACCAGCAAAGTCTGTAAAGTAACAAGATAGCTTTGGGATTTAGCCAGCCTCAAAAAAACATATACAGTGAGTGCTGGGCTTCCACATGCTGCTTCTGGTAACTGTCTGGGCAGCTTGTCATTCAACCCGCACTCTGTGGCATGTACAGTAAGAGCCTTGACCTCAGCGTCATTTGAAGATGTGTGTGTGAACACTCGGGACAGGGAAAAGAACAAGTTCAACAAATTCTTCAAGATACTGCAACTTGGGAGAATTCTCCACAGGACCACTGTGAATGACACAACTGACAAGCAAAGCACATTATTGCAGCTTTGTATTCTAAGGGAGGGTGGAAAATACTAACTTGTTTTAAACTAAAATAAAGGTTTGTCTTTGTATTAATATTTCTTTATGCTTACTTATTGCCTTCATTGCAATAATAGCATAAATACATTTTGAATGTTGTAGATTGGCCATGGCCTTTTGTATGGCCTAGAAAAACAACCAAAGGTATGGCACCCCCGTATCTTCAAGGCCTGATCCAACCCTACAAGCCCTCCAGCTCTCTCAGATCAGCTAACACAGGGAAGCTGTCAGATCGCTAAAACATCCGGGACAACGCTCCACACGTCGCAGACTCTTCTCCCTTCTGGCTCCCAAACTATGGAATGAACTCCCCATTGCAATTAGAACTGCAGACTCACTCCCAATCTTCTGCCGTAATCTGAAGACTCACCTCTTTAGACTCCACCTCTTATGTATTACTTTATTATTAGATTACTATTTCGTTTGATGTATTATTGATGTATTATGATGTATTATCTGTGTCCTTGCTTGCTCTGGATTAAAAGCGTCTGCCAAATGCCTAAACTGTATGCTTGCTTGGATATTAATTGTGTGTGTGTGTGTGTGTGTGTGTGTGTGTGTGTGTGTGGGTGTGGGGGTGTGTGTGTGTGTGTGTGTGGGGGGGGGGGGGGGGTGTGTGTGTGTGTGTGTGGGGGTGTGTGTGTGTGCGTGCGTCTTTGTATTGTATCCCAGGAATAACTCAGGCGCCATCCGACTGAACGGCCTCAAACTTGACATTTGTGTCCCATATGACCCGGAGGTGTGCTCGGTGTATGAGTAGCAAGACGTGTGGTAAGTACCGGGAACTGATGGTAGGTATTGCACTCCACCTCAGCAATCCCAGGGTTCTAGCACATTGAAGCAGGCATAGACTCTTGTGTTCTCGATACCAACAATAAGCCTCCCTGACCTACAGTACTTACTTATAGTGTCATTTCTTGCGTGTTAGGATATAGTCATTTCGATGTGTCGTGTTCTTGTGTGGTGACTTCCAGGTCCACAGCTTCCCCTCTTCTTTTCGAGCATCGTGATAGTCTCATAATAATCTCAAGCATACATTTTCCACTGTCATTACTTTGTTCGTTGTAAGAGAATAATGCGTCTTCTAATAATAATAATACTTGCAATTTATATAGAGCTTTTCTAAATACTCAAAGTCGCTTTACAAAACAACTTTATTAGGAAAAAACGACTCTGGGGCCGAGATGTGCATTGAAGTCACCCAGGATGACCAAGAAGTTATGTGGCTGGACAGTTTCAATTGTCTGCCTGAGCTGAGCTGTTGCCAGAACTGTGATTTGTCGTCATTGCCAGTGCAATTAGTTGGGGAATATTCTACAATGACTATGAGGACAGTGTTCCCCTGGAATGATGCTGTGATGATTCGCTCTGATATGCGTATAAACGCGCACGTGCACACAGGGCCACATCAGAAACGTGGACCTCTAGGGGTGCCTCCTGCGGGTCACAGACAAGGTCAGGCCCGTCAGGGAGAGAAGGATGAGCTAGCTGGGCACTGTGTCAGGCACCCGTAACTGATGGCGAGTGAAATGACACTGTGGGCGCTAACCCAAGGCACAGCCAGTGGTGGAAAGTAACTAAGTACATGTATTCAAGTACTGTACTTTTTTAAAGGTATTTCTACTTTACTAGAGTATGTCCCATTTTCAATAATTTTACTTCTACTCCACTACATCTCAAAGGCAAATAACTTTAGTTACTAGTTACTTAGTAGATTTGGATTATTATTTCAAAACCACTTTACATACATACATTTTATATGTTGGAAAACTTGTGAAATGGGACATTCTGCATAATGAGTACTTTTACTTTTGGTACTTTAAGTATATTTTGATGTCAACAATACATAGTCAATTTTGAATTCCGGACTTTTACTCCACTACATTTCAAAGACAAATATTGTACTTTTGACTCCACTGCATTTCTAGGTAGGGAAAATTAATTGCACTATATTTGACTTTTACAGAGTATTTCTACAATAGGGTATTGATACTTTTACTTATTAAAACATTTGAGTACTTCCATCACTGGGCACAGCTAGGAGTGGAAGGGGGCGTACCACCTATAGCACGTAGACCAGAGCTTTCTATTGGAGAGTTACGTCAATGAGGGGGCAGAAACTGCGCCGGTCACGTGGTTCATGTTAACTCGAAATAGTGACAAATGCTCATAGACTCCAATGCATTCCGTAAACTTCTGGTTCAGGGCTTTGTCATTATTTGCCAATAGAAGGCTATGTAGAAGACCTGGCCCGATGAAGTGAACGGAGGTGACGCAACTCTCCTTATATGGCTCTGACGTAGACACACTGTGGCCAGTGTTGGCATGTCCGCTAATTATAAGCGACTTCGGCTTCTTTTTCTGTAAAGTAGCTTGTAAATATTGGTAGTTGCGGGTTGTGTTATTTTTTTGTGTAGTTTCTGAATGTTTAAACCAATGGTTATCAAATATTTTCATGTCATGGACCTGAATGGATGTGTGTCCATGGACTCCCATCTGAAAATGTTTTTTGCCAGGGACCCCTTACCAGATTTGTGTTCTTAGAATGTTTCAAAAAATCTTCCAAATATTCCACATTGTATTTCAAGATATTTAGAAAATCGCAGATCTACAAGCTCACAACTGTGTTGTGAGCTTGTAGATCGGCTATTTTCAAATAGCCGATGTATACAGTATTTAGGTTTAAAGTGCTCATGTGGCCTAGTCGCTTCTTTTGGGCTTGTTTTCCGAGACCCATTTGCTAATTTCTCTCACAAAATCTGGCAACACTGACTATGGCAGTTAGTGGAGCTACATGTAGCAACACTGCAGAGCTCTGGATGCTGATGCTCGATATAATTCTAGGGAGTGGAGGGCGGTGATCCAGGAGTCCCGAGTTGGTGTCGGCTAGTCCGCATCATCAAATCACATCGTCTATAGACTTTGGCCATGTAGCTGTGGCTTTCTCCTGCTCTCGATCCCTGTCTCCATTCGCCATTAACCCCAAAACACACCTGGATGAAAGTACAGATAATAATTGGTCTCTGTTCAATCAATCTCCAGCCAAGGCTTCCCATATATCTCACGTTTCTACCCCTGAATAGATAGACAGTGTGTTCCGTGTCAGGAAAAAAAATAGCTCATAGCTAGAGGTCTCCCCTCCACCCGTCTTCCTCAAGTTCTCTTCACTAAGCCAACAACGACAAGCGCAGTGAATCTCACCTGCGTATTTGATATCCAACATGTTCCAGCCTCCTATCTCCCTCTCTCATAAATTCCCCTTTCTGATCTGATCGAACAATAAAAAATACCCCCCCACCCCCCCCCCCACATCATCCCCAGGACTGGAGTCAAGCCTCTGGTCCAGGTAAGAGAAGGAGCTATAGCGCTACAGTTAGCTCCTGGGGCCTACAGAAGCAAATTAAAGGCTTTGTTTTATGGGCTCGCAGACTTCAAATGGGCTTCCCCACCATAACTCTGCCGGGCTGAAGAAGAAAGATGAGTGTCAGTAGGAGTTTGGAGCTGCCCCTTTGCTCCCGGCAGCCCTTGAGGCGGGAGAGAGCGAAACCACTTTGGTTTCTTCAACCCATGGGGGGGCAAAGAGGTGAGAGCACCTGCCCCCTTTTACAGCCTTGATCACGGGAGGCCAGGTGCATTAAGAGACGGGGAAGTGTCTCAAAGGTCTGCAGATGTGAGACAGGGTGATCTCACACGTGTGCATGTCAATACTCATGCTTGCATATTAGACGCAGGACACACGCAGCTACAGAACACAAGAGAGCTCAGTGTAGATAGATAGACAGACAGACAGACTGACAGACAGACCTGTATTGATGCTGTGGGGGAAAGAGAGAGGCACAGAGGCAGCAAATCAGTTAAGGTACAGATACAGAGCAAGAGATACAGCAAGAATAATAAGAATAAGAAAAAAAATACCATCAATAATGAACTCTATACGACAATAATAGGCTACACCTTATACAATAGCCTCCACTATGCAAAAGAATACACACAGTCACTGGTGGGCAGAAACCTTGTGTCTGCATATTTAATATTTTTATGGATTTTCCCCCATTAATGAATGCCCTATTTTACACCTCATCACACAACAGTGTAGCACGGAACTATAGAAAATAGCAGATCTACAAGCTCACAACACGGCACGATGCGTTGTGAGCTTGTAGATCTAAATACTAAGTGTAAATGACCCAAAAGCACTATAAATAAATAATATCACCTATTGCAGTGGTTCCCAAACTTTTTAGCTCAAGACCCAAAAGAGAAATTAGATATTGGTCCGCGTTGTGAGCTTGTAGATCTGCTATTTTCACTACTTCTTAAACTTAAAAAAAAAGTATTTATGGAAATTAAAAGATTTGTTTTAAATTTTATGTATGAAATACTTTTGAAAAACATTTGAATTGTTTTTTTATTGATGAAAAGTTGTGGGTCTTTTTGTTTAAACTTTTTGAAATCTTTTGAAATCATGTAGGAAACGGAAAAAAAATGATATTTACTCACGCCCCATAAAAATTGGGTCCCGACCCGCTGTTTGGGAAACGGTGACCTATTGCGTGCGCTGTAGTGTATGCATGTGTGTGTGTGTGTGTGTGTGTGTGTGTGTGTGTGTGTGTGTGTGTGTGTCGAGCGCATGCATGCACGCACAAGGCTCCCGATGCCTCAGTCCCCAGTCTCAGACCCAGACATGCAGGGGTACTTTCCACATCTAGGGTTACACTGCAGGCCTCAACAGGTCTACTGGCAGCCCAGAACAGGAGCAAGAAAGTCATTACACCATGACGTGTGCGTGTGCGTGTGTGGGTACCTTTATGTCTACGCCCGCCCATATGCTATATATGACACATCAAAAGGTCGAGGGGCCTTGTCTGAACCTGGCAGGAGATTGAAACCATGAGGGAGGAAGCATTTGGTTTGTTTGTTTTTTAACGCAGACCAACAACGGGAAGTTAAAACGTCTTATACAATTAAGAAACATGGACAAATGATGAGCTTCGTGCAAAAGTCCCATGTGCAGCTGAATGCCAGTAATTGATCCCTGCTCTGAAATGGCCAACAGAACATTGCTTATGGTCATGCTTATGGTTTCGATTCAGTGTATTCAGTGGTGGACAAAGTACTCAATCCAGTATGAGTCCAGTATAGATACTCCTAGTCAATTATTACTCCAAGTGAAGGTTGCTCTGTCAAATTCTTTGTCTTAAAAACATTTAATTATTCAAAAGTACATGCTTTAAAAAAATACTTCAAAAGTACAAATTACAAAGTACTTATTTTTTTTATCATCAATGCATTGCTGTATTGAAATGAGACATTTCCCCCAAAAATTCAAATATTTTCCAGAAATGTTCCAAGAAATATAAATATATTATAATATAATAATATAATATATACAATAATAGTGTAAATAGCAGATCTACTAGCTCACAACATGTCGCATCACAGTGCCTTGTGAGCTTGTAGATCTACTAATTGCACTATATTTGAAATAGAGCTCAAAAGTCAAAAGAGTCAAAAGTACAATATTTGTCTTTGAAATGTAGTGGAGTGAAAGTTAAACAATAGTACTTTGTTACTGTACACCACTGGTGTATTTTATTCCACTTTATAGTCAACCTTCCTGGTCTCTTAAAAGACCTGCTGTAACTCTATAGTGAGTATAGAGTTTCGGGGAGTAGATTCATGGAGCACTGTCTTGCTATTAGACAAAATTGTTAAATTTGAATTCTGGAAACGTTTTTCTTCTGTAATCTTAGAGATAGAGAATAGAAGATGGATGGAATTGAGACTTTTAGTCGACTTTTTTGTAGTTTGTAGTCGATCACACCATTCTGCGTAATGGATCATTATGTGGGGATCGTGTAAGGGATATATTTCCTGCTGTTGCTGAAAATCTTTGGTTGAAAACCCCCCCACTAAAACATCAAGAGCTGAACATTTGGAATTCATACTTGTGTTGTGTAAGATAACCTTCCTTAGGCCGGTAGTGTTCTATTGACCTCATGACCTTTTCTCAGAAAAACCTCAGGCACTAGTTGGAATGTCTTTTGGTCTTTTATTGAGTTTGGAAAATCTCCAGGTCATGGAAATGAACCACACCAAGGATTCAGGGCATGGAGCTAAAGGAAAAACACAGAATATTTTTATATTCCTTTACATGCTTTGCATGGCCGACAGCCCTATGTGCGGTAGACAGAGCGTTGTGTAAGCACAGATAACATCAATACAATCAACACACCCTGCTGCCATATGTCTCCGATTAATGAAATGGATTATCGTGAACGTTTTTTTAAATTTGAGTCAAAATGTAATTTACCTGAAGAAATACTGGAAGAATCCTGTAATCCTGTAAACATAGCTTTAGTTTTGTACTATTGTGGTTATTGGAAAAGTAATTACTTTTCTCTCATTTAGCTCTCATTTATATTCCTGTCAACTATACTTTCACTGCATTGCATCTAATTGAACAATATCCAGTGGTTTCATGGAGATATCTAATGGCTTTATTGCAAATGAGAATTCTTTAGACATACCTCTTCTCTGAATGGGGGATAATATTATGTGACATAATAGCCTAGAAGTTGATGATGGTCATCATACTTGGGAAAGAAAGACCAGGTGGCTATACTACCAAACACGTTACACAGATTGAGATATGAAAACAACAACAAAAAAACAGAGGGAACATGTGTGACTTCTGTAAGATGTCTCCTTTCTGTATGGTGGTAACAGGCAGCAGGTTGTTTATTGTGCATTCATATGAGAAAGGACATGGGACACAGTACTGTATGTCATCACTTGGTGACACAAAAGCACTTCTCTGACTGTCTCTCATGGGAATCCTCCATAGCACTCAAGGATTCACCCATACAGCTATTGGAAAGCTCAATGCAGGTACGTTTAAACAACAGCAGATGGCGTAGTTTCCAATTTAGCGGGATTTAACAATAACCTTTTAACTATGTTTTCACGCACACACACATGCACACACGCACACACTTAAGAGCAAACCCCAGTTTTCTCTTAATGGATGGCCAGAAGATGCCTCAGGCTCAGGTATGGGTACCACTGCATTAAAAAAAACATTCATCAATCTACCCAGAAAACATGGTACAAAAGAAAACAAAGAATCCACTGTTGAAACTAAGTCACCTACAATCTGTTAATTTATTTCACAAATGAGTCGACCTGGTGGCTTCACATGTCTAACCTGACTCCTAGTGCAAAGTGGAGGTGGCTGAGTGCAAAGTACTTGTGTGAGTTCAGTTCACCTGTCTGTGTGTTAGTTGCATGGGTCTGTGGGAGTTCACCTGGCTCTATGTCAGTCAGTCACAAGGCCAGGAAAGGGAACATGTAGAGTTAATAATAATAATATACAGCTTATTAATCCCACAGAGGGAATTCAGTTTTATCTTCACCCAGTTGATGGCTGCTCAGGTGGTCACATTGTGCGCTCAGGATGGACACTTCGACACATAGCCGGAGCTTGGAATCAAACTTGGGACCTTCAGTGTCCAAGGCAGCCTCTCCATTTAGCTATGGCCGCCCATCAGGGGCGCAGCCATGGGTGGGCTGGGGTGGGCCGTGGCCCACCCACATAGAATGCTGAGATGAGATCTGCTTCTGTTGAGAGCTGTGAAGGTGAATCCTAACATTACACGTTATGGGAAGGGGCCATGGGAAGGGAACTGTGCACCATGTGCTGGAGAATCTGAGGTATTCAAGACCTTATACACAGCATGGGTGACTACAGTTTTTCAGTTTCGGAGGGTGGGGCACCCACAGCCACAACAAGAGAACAATCGGGATGGCTGGCTGTAGTAGCTCCTCACTTGCAGGAGCCAGTTAATTGTCTTTGTCTCACTCTCCTGGCTGTATTTCAACTCACTTTGTTCACTTCCAACAACCTGGTCTGAATGAATGCATTTGAGAATCCAAAAAAAGTCACTCCAAAGATGATGGGCAACTGGCTATGCAACTGCTGTTAGCAGAATCTGTCTTGAGAGATTAAGTCGACATTGACAAAGTGAAGGATATCTGGTCCCATGCCTCTCAGCTGGCTGACACCTCCAGAGCCATGTGCCTCCAGCACAGCTCACACATCCTGTGAAGAGAGAGGCCCCTGAGGAGGAGGCGCGGTGACATCAGTTTCCTCCTCGCACTGGTCAACAACCAGCTGGCAGTTTGTAGTACATCTAAAGGCATCTTGGACTGTCCCATCCACCATTCCACTTACTTGGTTCAGCAGCAAGGTGTAGGGTTCAGTTACACGACTGTGGCTCACGCATGACTGGATAAATGGCTCTATACTTTGCACATCTGAAACCACACCGTTTGTGCCAGGGACATAGTTCAGGTCACTGTACTTACTGTAGGTTTTTTCAAGATGTATGTTAACGGATTATTATCTATCTGTCCAGACTGTGAATCTTTGCCCTTTCAGCCAATGGCTGAACTCATGGCTGAATACACACTGGCAATTTTAGAGCGAGAAACTCCAGCCGATATGCTGGATAGTTTAGCTGGGACTGTGAGAGTGTCTTGCTGGTGAACGCCACTGGTCTGGCAATCTTTCCATCATGGGGGCAATTGTGAGAGGACAGCTCCCAGGCCATCAAAGGAGGCATCAACTGCGAGGATGAATAGTGCATTAAAGACTGGATGGGCTGACGTGGTACTGTGCACAAGCTCATGTTTCAAAGCTCTAAACGCTTCCATGCACTCATCATTCCAGTCTGCTGGAGACAGTCTCTCGCTTCTTTTTATCCCCGCCAGGCCAGATTGGCCAAAGGTGAGGGATTATGTTTTCGCTATGTCTGTCTGTCCGTCCGTCCGTCCGTCCATCTGTGAACAGCTAATCTCGGTCACAGCGGAACTGATCTGCGTGAAACTTTGCACGCACACTCCCAGAAAGCGAGCCCCCACTTTTCAAAACAGCCTGTTATAGCGCCACCATGAGGCTGATTTTTGCAAAACAAATGTTTTACTACTCCTACAGATTTTGTCCAAACTTCACACAAAACACATTATGTCTGCAGTCATGTGATCAAGTCATATTTATTATATTTTTCATATTCCAATTGGATTGGCTACGATTGCGTTTCAAAGTTAGCGTTTTGCACAAAATGTACAAATCAGGAACAAAGTGATTGCCGTGAAACTGTACACACACTCCCAGTGTTCCAAGGAAGATCTGGCACCCCAAATGTTTAAAATCGGCCTCATGGTGGCGCTGTAACAGGTCGCAACACAGCCTTGGGTAGGCAACCCGGCCTGCCTTGGATCTGCACTCCGAGGAGTGCACTTTTCTAGTTTTACATTTGGTTTATGGCCTCTCTTTCTTTTGTTTGGTGCTGCAGGCTCGGCAACAAGGTTGAATAATGTTTAGCTTTGGCAGAACATCCCTCAATAAAAGGATATTTTGTAGAGAACATTGCTAAGATCGGATTTTCTTGGCACATGCTGTTTCGCCATCAGACTCCATCAGGTCAGCTTCCTGCACATCATTTATAGCGCGCACTTTACTCGGGTCTGTCTTAACACCATCTGCACATATGATGTGTCTCGGAAACTTAGAAAGTGTCACTTTTTAAGAGATAGCTTCAAGTTGTTGGCAGCAAGGCATGAGAAAATCTGCAAACGTTCAAGTGCAACCTGTTCAGATGGAGCGTCCCTCATCCAGGTAGCAAAGCAGGCTCGTGAAGTTGTCATTGTAAAAGATGGAATGGGGAGGAGAAAGCTGTGATTTTTTTTGTCATCATTGTGCAGTCTGATATTATAGAAGACGATGTGAGTTCCATTGTCGGGAACACATTGCCACCCAGTGCAGCGAGGGTGTCTGTCTGATGGGGGACAGGATGAGCTTGACAGCGTCTCTCACTGTTCTTGCATTCAACCTCCGAAAGTCATTGCAAATGCGAAGGTTACTGTTTGGCTTTACAACCAGGACAAGGGGAGATGAATACTCGCTCTGAGATTTACGGATGATCTCCTCTCATTTCATTCAGAGCCAGAACGGTGCTTGTCGTAATGGCATGGTGGGATTTGCCTGTATGGAAGACTAAAGCAGTGGTTCTCAAACCTTTTCGTGTCAAGGAACCCCAAATTGATATGTATTTGGCCGTGGACCCCCATATGAAAAGGCCTTTGCCAGGGACCCCCCAGAAGAGAAGATTTATTAAACAATTTCAAAATGATTCCAAATTTTCCAAACATTTTTGATAATCAAAAATAGCAGATGTATTACAAGACTATTTTTACACATCTTTTGAGTTGAGCTGTGTCGATTCTGTTAGGCACTGCTGCACCTTTACATTCATCTGCCTAGGACAGCAACCACTAAAAGGAGCAAATTATCATTCAGAGCACTGTTCATGAACACTGCACCTGCTGCTAGTACACACCTGCATATCATGCTAATGTTTCAAAAACTAACATGTTCAAACCTGCATACGATGCTAATGTTCTAAACATTATGTACATACATGCTATCACATACTCTATCTGTATATACGTATGTATTAGGCCCGTAACGATACAGTAACTGCATCGATGCATCGTTTTGAATTTTCAACGATCTACTATATCGATATGCAAACAGCTAAATATCGTATCGTTTGACTTTGAATCGTATCGAATCGTTTTGCAATGCAAATAATCGTATCGAATCGTTCTGCAATGCAAATAATCAATTATATCAATACTAAGTACTTTTAAGAAGAAGAAAAGAGAAAGAGGGGTTTATATCCAGTATCCAGGTATTTATTTTTCACACAGAATTTTTGGGTAAATAAATAGTTACTATATCGATTTTAAATCATTGAATCGAATCGTATCGTTCTAAATGAACCTGTCCTGTATCGTTCATGTATCGTATCGACTAAATCGCTGAATCGAAACGTATCGTATCGTTCTAAATTAACCTGTATCGTTCATGTATCGTATCGACAACCAAGTATCGTGATACGTATCGAATCGTTGTTAAAACGTATCGTTACACCCCTAGTATGTATGTATATGTTTTTCTCTACTTACCATGTTTCTTTCCTGTGTTTTCTCCTGTTTTCTCCTCTCACGGAAACTTCAAAAAAATGATGGAGCGCGCCCAGAAGAAAAAAATGTCACCTACTTCTTTCCACCTGTAAACCTGTGATGTGACAATAAAGTCTCAGATTCTGAGATGTGAGGCTTTGGTCACTAACTGTGTAATGAGCCACTTGATGGCATTGCTGCCCAGCATGGCATCCCTTTGGCCTGGCACAACCAGAACAGGGATTATGACAGTGAAACCATAAACACGTGAAGTGAGGTCATACATAGCAGAAGGTATGACAAAGTGACCCCCACAAGTCCTCAGCTGGTTTCTTTTCAATGTCATGTCATTGATCCACTGTCCACTAATGCTCTGAGGACACGCGCACCATCAGTAGTCACGTCTGTGTAGAAGAGGCCAACGGTCTTAGAGAGTCTTTGCAGACCTTGCGCAGTCTTGTTTTGTTTGATGGCACTGCACTGCTGTAGGTGTGATACAATGTTTCATAATCATCAGTGTCTGTCAAATCCACTTGATCTGTGCTGTTCTCCCTTGCACGCAGATCATTCAGTTTCCCTGTTGACCATGGGATGGGGGCGCCTCCCCTCTGGGCAGTTGCATCTTAAATGGCCAGATAAGTGACACAGGAAGCAGAGTCTGTCCTCTACGACAGTGTGGGAAGGCAGAGTGTTCCATTTTGTATTTTGCTCATATCAATATTTGCCTCAAAATGGATCAGACAGGGTTAGACAATGCTACCTGAGAAGGAATTTGACTATTTAACATGCAAATTCAGAATCAGAATCAGAATCAGTTTTATTGTCACATCACAGGTTTACCTGGAACCCTCCGCCAGACGAGGTCTTTCTACAGTATCAGCTTAGATCGGCTGACTAACTGTATAATCTCCTAAATTAATTTCTATGATTCCTGCCTATTGGATCACTATGTTTAGAGGCTTACAGTAAGTGAATTAAATGATCAACATACTGTACATTTTGTTTATACCTGACTATTCTCATACACGATTTGAGCAGGATCAGAGCTTCCCTTGAAAAGCATTATGTGAGCCTTGCACCCTCCAGGTAGATGTCTCTCTGCTCTTTCTGAGCTCATGGGGTGACTCATTTTATCCATTGATTTCAACAGTTTTGGCTTAAAATGAAGTTCTGCAACAATCTATATCATGAATGGGAGCCCCTGAAGATATGAAAAAACATAGCTGTGTTCTGTTCTAACTCTGATAGAGGTACTTAAAGTCTGAGGGCCTCTGCTGCTAGACTAATACTGTGCTCATGTCGTGCGGCCAAAATAGCAGATATACAAGCTTACAATGCGTCACAGTGCAACATGTTAGGAGCTTGTAGATCAACTATTTTCGCTGTGCTGACCTCATCATACAACAAAGTATAAATCAGGCTCAAGTTATTTTTCCCATGTGTGGCCTCACTTCCTTCAGTCAAAAGGTGTTATTTACTGAGCCTCAACAAATGTCACCTGAAGGTTACCTGTCTCACGAAATCAAGGGAGGGGGGGTGCGGGTCAATAAATGTAGAGACTGGCTACAGGTGTCTACGCGCATACAGTATGTGTTTGTGTGCTGGTCTGCTACTGTTGAGACTAAATGGAAAAGACCCACTTGAACCCTTAACCGCCCTATTCTGGGGAAAACCTTTGCCAGATTGCGACGCGTTGACAGCTTGTAGATCTGCTATTTCTGGGGAAGAGAAGGAAACAAGCAGGAAACGGGGAGCAGACCAAGTACAGAGCCAACTCAGGTCTGTTTAACTAAGAATAGAGGCATTATAAGTGGTTAAGCAAGCAGGTTTGTGCAGGGCCTGATTGGGCCAAATGGCCTGCCAGACAACCCCACATCTCATGTTACTCCTGTGGCCCTGTCCGTTGCTTTGAACCAGACTCACTTCTCTGTTTCAAAACAAACCCTTTGGGGGCAGTGGCTCTCAAACATGTTCATGTCAAGGACCCCCAAATTGTATCTGGCTGGTGTGTACCCCCATCTGAAAAGATTTTGTGGCAGAGACCACCAGGAGAGAAGATTTATGTACAATTTGTCAAAAATGGCAGATGTACAAATCTAGCTACTTGTACGTCAGCAATTTTTGAAGTATAAATTAGTGGTTAAACTGAATTTGTTGTAAAACTGACTGAACTGAACTTTTGATGCTATATTCACTAATTCAGCTGGGGACCCCCTGGAACCCCCTCAAGGACCCCTGGTGGTCACCGGACCCCACTTTGAGAACCAGGGCCTTTGGAGGGGAGGGGGGTTGGCGATAGGTCCCATGTGGCTGATGTGAGTGATAGGATGGGGGTCCGGTTGGGGTAGAAGGAGGGGTCCTGAGGGGTGTAATTGAAATAACCTGGTCTGCTTTGAAGTTTCGTGCTGCATGGTGAGCCGTGGTCGGCGACTAGCAGCTGTGCAATGCTGCAACCATTACCACGTCGTCCTGAGCTCACCAGCGAGAAGAAAGTAACGTTGCAGGAGAATGAATGGATGGTGCTCTCAGAGTCCAAGGAACATGGTAGTAGCCTTGTTGTTTGTTTGCGCACTAAACAAAACATGTGCACTCTCAGTAACAAATGAATTAACAAATGTTTCTGTGTACACATGCACCCACATACAGTATCTGCGTTCTCTGTTCTCTTAATCTGGAAATAAAGCCGTTATGATTCAACAGAGTACGCTCGCACAGAAACGGGTCCTAATGCCACCGACAAAGCCTCAAGCAAACCTCCTGCCGTCTGGAACCCTCCGCCAGACGAGGTCTTTCTACAGTATCAGCTTAGATCGGCTGACTAACTGTATAATCTCCTAACTGGGTGCAAATTTCCCTGCTTTCATGTGTCAGTCAGTGCTTACAAGAGAGGCAATGGAGCGAGTCACTGAGCCTGTTTGCAGAGTCAGATGCTGATTAATTGCGTATGGATAAGAGTAGAGGTTTTTCATCTCTGTGGGGGCCCGTTCTAAGCCCGAAAAGTTTACCCGTGCTTATCGTCCCTATAGCCCAATGTAATTAGCTCCATCAAATTCAAACACAAATAAATGCCAACGTGCTCTTTGAGCCCTGTGAAAGCCTGCTGCCTTCACATGGGAGTTTTCCCCATTTCTCAGATCTGCCCTGTATCCCTGGATTATGAAGAAAGGCTTCTGGTGTGGCTTTAGATGATGCTTTTGTTTTGGGTGTGCTTTCTTTTTTTGTTGTTGTAGCAAGGTGACTTCAGCTTCACAGGTGCACGTTGTCTGTTGCTTCTTGATACTTTTTGTCCCATGGTTCAGTTAGCACTTCTGAACCACAGTTCTCTCCTCAGTTTAAAGGGCCTAGTTTGGAACAAAGATTGATTAAGAGATTACGGTATTTGCCCAAACACTTTTTTTTGGCACTGTCGACATGAAATGCTGTTGGAACTGTTATGAGAGTGAAGGCAATCTTACATTAGATCAATATGGACGCTATCTATTTATAGACCGAATTCAGTCAAATGGAACCGGTTGAGTCATTTCAGGACTGTGCCTGTTGATATGCAGACAAGCAAGAATCACTCCTAAATTGAATTTGACCCAGGTTTGAACCTCCGCTTCTTGGCGGCTCCATAGAAACGTGGCCCACTTCAACCCTACTGTGTAGTACTTAGTTGACCGAGGTACCCCAGAGCTCTATTCCAGGTCTGATGATATTTCCCTTGCTCTACACCAAATCTCATGGCTGAAAATTGAGCCAATCTACAAGCTCATAATTTTGCTAGCTTGTAGATCGGCTTTTTTTGCCGAATGTTCGCCCGAGAATTAGGGGCGCTAAGTTTCAAGTGGTTATGACACAAACTGCTCTTGACGTTAACACTGCATATAACTTTACTACTCACAGGCCTGCTACCAGTGTTCCCCCTTCCTCCACATCAACATCAGAGGCTCAGTTCTATCCCCAGAGGTATCCTAATCCACTCACCAACCGGCGGCCATTAGGACCCAAGGCTCATTTTTCATTGGAGTCAGTTCTTTTTATAATGGAGCACGTCATTCTCCCAGGCCACAGAAAAGGCAGATACCTCACTTTACTACACCACAGATGAGCGTAGCAGAGCAAAACACAGCCAGCATGCCCAATCCGCCCTTACAGATGTTCGTCCTAGACCCTGCCCAACACAGGAAGCCATTAAAGAGCAAATCAATCAGTCAGCCCTATGGAAACTTTGGGGGGGGGGGGGGGACAAACTTCCATGGAAAGCTTGCCTTGCGGAGGGGCTCGTTGCCAGGGGAGTGAGATGCACTACGTAGCCTGTACCAAATATAAATTCATTGCAGGCTCTTGGAAACTTGTGTTTTCATAAACACGAGAATAGTGTGTAAGCGATTTCCCGATTTGGAGTGATTGAGATGCTAAGCAGCATGGGCCTCCACAAAACAGAGGAGGGGGTGGTGGGTTATTTTAAAATCTCGTCTGGAGAAATTATTTCTGATAATTCTAAAACACAATTTCTCCCAGATTCCCCGATCTACAAGCCTTACAATGCGGCACAATGCGACGCATTGTGAGCGTGTAGATCTGCTCTTTTTGCAGAATTTCGCATAATGTTTACATATTTATTATGACATGCCCAGAACAGGGACGCTAAGATGCGTGTGGCTAAATGCAGAGCTCTTTTGAACAGCCATGGCATACAGGCTATGGCGTCTGGTCCTGAATACAAATGACCATGATGGCCGATCTCAACAGCACGCCAAGTTCAAGTTCTGCTCTCGTCTCGGTTGTTTATCCTCCTTTTGAAGAAGTTCAGTGCCTGAGGAAACAAAGTCATTTGTTCAGTGACCCACGTCGCTGCACTCTGCACTACAGTACATATCTCTTTTTCACCAGGCGTGGACTGAGTCAACCCGCCGCCATTGCAAATGAGTTCCTTCGAATCCTATCAGATCCCACCAGCATCTGCTTTAATCTAGTTTTGTGTGGTCTTCTCTTTACTTGTTGGCAAGTAGACCTTTCAGATAACGTGTTGCACTTAAGTCAACAGCTTAAGTCAACAGACAGGAACCCTAGCGTCCCTCACAATAGGTGAACGTTCGACCAAAACGGGCGAACATTCAGCGAAAATGGCAGATCTACTGGGGGGGGTGTAGGTTCCAGGGGGTATAAGAGCAGTTAATAAAGCATCATAATCATTTTAACCACTTTATCCATTTATACGTTGGCTATTCAAAAATAGCAGATCTACAAGCTCACAGCGTGAGCTTGTATATTTGCTGCTTTTGACGTTTTTAGAACATTTATCGAAAAGGTTTGGACATTTATTTTTTTTGTTTTACATAAATCTTCTCTTCTGGGGGTCCTTGGCACAAAACCTTTTCAAAATCAATTTGGGGGTCCTTGACATGAAAAGGTTTGAGAACCAGTGGTCTATGGAAGTTGAATAGAAAGGTGCAATATAAATGCAGTCCATTTGCCAAAATAGGCAATCTAATTACAGTTGCTTCCTAACATCATACATGTATAGTGGACATCAGCACCCAAGTACTTGCTCCTCACCTACATGTTGTGAATATCATACATCATACGCGTGTGTGTGTGTGTGTGTGTGTGTGTGTGTGTGTGTGTGTGTGTGTGTGTGTGTGTGTGTGTGTGTGTGTGTGTGTGTGTGTGTGTGTGTGTGTGTGTGTGTGTGTGTGTGTGTGTGTGTGTGTGTGTGTGTGTGTGTGTGTGTGTGTGTGTGTGTGTGTGAGAGAGATCAGGTACTTTTTTTAAAAGCCATAATCACAATAGCGGGGTACAGCCAGGGGTTATGCCTATTTGGGGGTCTTTGGTACGGAACGGTTTGGGAACCCCTGTCCTACTGCATGTGGTAATGTGAGCCCTGTATCTCCTCACAGAACCTGTGAAGCTGGCTAAAAGCTATGAGATGATTTACAGTATTGTAGCCTAATCTACACATAATCTTCTACCTAAGGATTCTTTTATCTCCACGGGTCATATACTTTTATCTCTATAAGTCATATACTTTTATACCTCTGTGTCTTTCACTGTCTAAACCTGAGTCAGTATAGCCTCAGCCTCTAGATTTATGGCAGCACCTGTATGCTAGCACAGGCACACACATCAAACTGTTAACCGAGCAGAGGAAACTGTTCCAGCAAGCAGGGGAAGTCCCATCAAATCCAACCCCAGAATCCCCCAAATCATCAGCAACTTTGTTCTTGCCAGCAGAGATAAAGCTCTGGAATCCTCCCCAACCATTATGCTTAATGATCTGCTTAACTAGCCACGCTATGCCAAAGTCAGTTCCAAGAAGAAAGGCGACTTCAAACAGCACAAATATCTACACGCTCCGTTTGTCTTCCCCTCTAGCGTGCAATGTGTAACTTGCAACGCACATACAGTAAAGGAGGAGTCATATTTGCGGTTGTTATACCTGGAGCTTCATCAAAGCCTCTTTTTTTTAAACGTTTTAATGGAAAATATACATTGAATCTGGGCACCAGTCGGTATTAGTTGCCGGTTTTATGAGACGATAATATCTGTCGCAGCCGGCAGACTTGATGAGCCTGGACTTGACTTCTCTGCACCACCTGCCTTTAGATGCACCCACATTAGAGAGAACGCTGTAGACTGCCACTTAGGCTAATTATCCAATACCTCTCTGTTCATTAACTACTTTCAACCTGGCGTCACTATTTTCGGCATGTCGTCATAAGATAAATCATGTTAATTATTTATTTTACAAATAGGGCTTGAATCAAAAATGGTTAAAAGAACAAGCTAATGCTGTACCACTGGGGTGTGTGATGCACATGTATTAGTGCTATTCTATTAATATTTGTGTGTGTGTGATGCACGTGTGTGTGTGTGTGTGTGTGTGTGTGTGTGTGCGTGTGTGCGTGCGCGTGCGCGAGAGAGACCTCATCAGATGCTTAAGATATAAATAAACATATATGTCATGTTTATGAAGACCGTTGTTCAGATTGGAAATTCTGTACTTGAGGATTATGTGGTCTGAAAACGATGTGGAGGCTGTTTTGGCTCCCTTTGGTGTCTGGTTTTATTTAACTCACATACTGTCCCTGACTACACTCCTCAAGCCTTGGTCGGGTCCCACACAAGCATTCATATAGTGTTTCTCCATATGTTCCTGTGTACATTATGCACAAAATTGCATGTGCACTGAGGGTCTTTTGGTCTCTGTGTTGTTATAATGGTCCACCACTGCCGTGACTCACAGTTTGTCCTCCCCTCATCTTGGTTTGTCTGGTGTTATGCGAGGTCAAAGGTATCCTCACTTTTGTTCGTCTCCACTCCAGTGGCGCCTTATACACACAGAAACCACCTCAAACCCAGCATCAGATTATGGAAGAACGGTGATTTTAAGTGACTTTGAACTTGGCCTGAACCGTTGATGCAAGGCAGGATGGATCCGTTCTTTCATGTTGTAGACGCCAAATTCTGACCGTTGATACAAGGCAGGATGGACCCGTTCTTTCATGTTGTAGACGCCAAATTCTGACCCCATCATCCGAATGTCGCTGTAGAAATCGAGACTTGTCAGACGAAGCACCGTTTTCGAATCTTCTGTTGTCCAATTTTGGTGAGCCTGTGCAAATTGTAGCCTCAGTTTCCTGTTCTTAGCCGACAGACGTGGCACCTGTTGTGGTGTTCTGCTGCTGTAGCCCATCTGCCTCAAGGGCTCACGTGTTGTGCTTTCAGAGATGCTCTTCTGCCTACAGTACCTCGATGGTAACAAGTGGTTATTTGAGTTATACTGTTGCCTGTCTATCAGCTCGAACCAGCCAGGCCATTCTCCTCTCACCTCTGGCATCAAGAAGGCATTTTTGGCCCATATAGAACTGCTGCTTGCTGGATTTCTTTTCTCTTTTTCGCACCATTCTCTCTAAACCCTAGAGAAATCCCAGTAGATCAGCAGTTTCTGAAATACTCAGCCATGGACCAGCCCATTTGGCACCAACAACCATGCCACGTTCAAAGTCACTCATGTGTGTGTGTGTGTATGTATATATATATATATATATATATATATATATATATATATATATATATATATATATATATATATATATATATATATATATATATATATATATATATATACTGTGTGTGTGTGTGTGTGTGTGTGTGTGTGTGTGTGTGTGTGTGTGTGTGTGTGTGTGTGTGTGTGTGTGTGTGTGTGTGTGTGTGTGTGTGTGTGTGTGTGTGTGTGTGTGTGTGTGTGTGTGTGTGTGTGTGTATATATACTTTTTGTATAGCTTATATATTACTGTTTTGGAAATTATAATCCCTTGCTCATTACTGGGGAATGTAATATAGTAATAGTAATATATTATGTAGTAATAAGTTACTGCCTAGCATAGTGTAACACACACTGTACTACGAGCCATTCTTGGGTTTCTCTCTCTCAGAAACTGTAATTGCATGACTCTGAGAGAGCATCATGCTCTCTGAAGTGGATCTTTGGAGAGGGCATAGTTTATGTCGTTTCTCCTGACTAGCCTCTCGTCGTAATTGAGAGTGAGTTGTGGTGGGAGAACTGCCAAACATTGGAGGAACTTTGACATGGTGTAATAACGAGGAACATGCAGGGGATGTGCAGGGGAAGTCTCGTCCTCATCTTGAAACCCTAAACCACGCTTTTGTTCCCGAATTCCGTGGCCAGACAGTACGGTAATCCGTTCTGTCAGCTGCAGATACGGGACACTATGAAATCAGGATGACAGTGTTGCACACCGAAATAGCTGATCTACAAGCTGACAATGTGTCGCCTCCGTGACGCATTGTAGAACTCCTATTTTTCATGCATGACACCGTAGTACGATGCAGCAATTGGGCATAACCCCCTTTTGGCCAAAGAAATGTTTAGCTGTTGAAAATGACAACAGCAATTTATCGTGCTGTCGTTTTTGCTGTTGTAAACACTACCAATGTACGCATCCTCAAAGTGTGTTTCTCATCAGCATTTTACGCTTTGCATATGGCAAATTGCGGTTCTCTCTGATGAGACATTGCATTCCCTCCCTGAGTGGACTAAATGAAAGGACAGCCATCAGAGGATGTTTGCGGTGTTGTTGCATTCGACATGGGGGAAAAAAAGATGAGTAGTTACGTTGTAGAAACAGGTCTGCCCTCAATGTACCCCACAAAACAAAAAAAAACCTCGAGTTGTTTATGCGCATATGGAACAACATTTGAATTGTCCTAGATTCGGTTGGGGAATGATTTTACACAGTCCTTTGAAGACCAGACAGGCTAACAAATGTCTCAAAGAGAAAGGCGCTCTTGAAAGACAAAGAGAACTCTCAGATGGTGCTTCGCAGAATGTCCCAGACATGTTGTGTAGACAACAAAGACAAGGGTGAGGGACCTTTCCAGCCCAGTGGCTAAGGGTCTAAGGTCAAGTTGTTGTTTGGAAGCCTGTTTAAGTAAATTCAGCTACGATAGAGCACGACTCTTGTGTTTTCTGCTTAACATGATGTTTCCAAATAGTATGTGGAAAAAACTGCTGAGTCACTCTTGCTCATCAGTGGCGCCAACAGGTTTTGCTGTGTGATTTAGATGTGCCGCCGTTTTGAACCCCCTGGCGAGATCTATCCCATTATGGTCCCTATACCAACTGTTTCTGTGGGAAACGTGACACTGCTGGCATCTGGCTGATGGCCCGTAGCCTGTGGTGAGTTAATATGACAGTGTTATCGGTTGTAATAGACCATGATTAAGATGCTGTTACGGTTTTGCTCATCTTGATCATTGTCTTTGGCATCATTATATCGTCATGGCAGTTAATTAGTTCTGCTGAATTACCGTCATAACACTTCGCTGCTTCAATTACTGCACAGTAATGCCCTGGGTGCTGATATAACTCTGGACTAATGTAAAAATGGATCCGGTGTACCCGGTGAATCATCACTTCAGCGATTGCCAAACATGGAGTGATCACTTATGCAGACATCCGGCTTTGGTTCACAACGACCAAGCTTAGCTGGTTTTAGGCTTGGTTTCCCGAAAAAGGTTTGAACACTGAAAAACATGTGCCTGTTTTCAGCCCATGGGGTGTGGCTTTACAGCTACCAATTAAAGCTACAAGTAAACTAATTAATGGACCAGGTGCAAAATGATGCATGACCGTCAAGGCCAAAAGATGGCATCAGAATTTATTCATGCCATGGGGTACTCCAGGCCCACCCGACGGTGCAGTTAGAATTTCCTCAGCTTTGGAGCACTTTGGTGGTGCAGCGGTAAAGTTCCTACCCACCACCCCCATGAAGACTATAGGGGTCCTCTGTTGGCGCATGCAGCTTGGCAACGGACGCATGAGGGAAGCTTGGAGGTGACGTTGTTGTATTAGCGACTCCTATAGCTACAGTGGAAGAAGTACTCAGATTTTTTTTACTTAAGTAAAAGTAGCAGTACCATAATATAAAACATACTCTGTTACTAGTAAAGGTATTGTATTAAAGATTTTACTTGAGTGAAAGCAAAAAAGCATTGTGTAAAATTGTAGGGAATGTGTGGGTCAAGAAAGCACCTGTAGACTAGGGATGGGACTGGGACGGTTTAACGGTTCCGTAATGTGTGTCACTAACCGTTTAGGACTAAATAACCAAAATTAACCGAAACGAAGTAATATAAAAATAAATAAAATATTAAAAGAATATTACTGGAATAAATCACCTGCCTAATAAAGAAAAAAAAACGTTTGAAGAGAAGAAATCAACCTTACAGAAGGAGACAATACAGACCCTATTTAGGCCCTATTTTTATTGCCCACACATGGACTGCAACTTTATTTATTGATATGACGTCATAGATGGTTAACCGCGGTTAAACGCCCACAGTCCAAAGGTTAAACGTTTACCAAAAAAGGTCCAAATGCCCATCCCTACTGTAGACATTTTATTGTTTATAGTCTTTATTTATTAGGTCTGTCCCCGACTCAGGATTTAATTGGTCGAATCAGATTCTTAATTTTTGTGAACATTCAACGATTTGTTTTATATAAAAGTCGTAATTTATAGTCTATGACCAAATTGTTTACATGATGTAAAAAAATTGTGCAGTTCTGTACTAATACTAATAATATGACTAATACTAGTCACATAGTCCTGTTAATCAGACAGCTATGTAGGAGGGAACTTGTCATGTAGGATGAGGGGCCCACATTTTAGTGCTAACCTGCATTTAAATATTTATATATGTATACACACACACGCACACGCACACGCACACACACACACACACACACACACATATATACACCTGTATATATTTAATGTAAATGCATATTTATATATTTGCATTTAAGTGTATTTTAGTCTATAGAATACACAGGGAGATGAGAATTGGCACGACTAAATTGGGAGGAGAAAATGTCCCTGCTTCCTTCTCTCGGTCGAAATGGGCAAAGACATGATTAATGACTGTTTAAATGTACAAAGGTAGAAAAGGTCATGACATCAGAGTGGTTTCTGTCATCTTCATGCACCTGGTTCATATGGGACTCATAATCAGATTTTGGGGTGACACTGTTGATCAAACTAATCGATTTAATCACTTAAACCCCATATGGTTGAGCGGAGTCCCTCAGGGCTCTATACTAGTGTATTTTCTGTTTTATGTTGGGAAAGCGTTTGCTGAAAATAGCTGATCGACAAGCTCTCAACGTGTCACAGCGCGACACGTTGTGAGCTTGTCAATCTGCTATTATCTGTTATCTGTTGACCTGCTATTATCCCCACAATACAGATGCTGGGGTTTAAGTGGTTAATTGATTATAAAACAATTTAACATAATAATCTATTAATAGTTGGTCCCTATTTTGGGCATGTCATTATAGGTGAAAAGCTTCAATTTTTTTTTAAAAGATTATAATTTAAATGGTGAAGTTAGCCAATCTACAAGAGATTTAGATTAGCTATTTTCACTGTTTGTGCACGACACCATCGTGCGATGAAGTACAAAATGATGCTTAGGTTAATCGATTTGTTGATAATATTACGTTATTATTGTAATATAACGATTATTCGATTAATCGAAAAAGTTATCGATACGATAGAATAATCGCTAAGAACATAATGGATAGTTGCAGTCCTATAATCTGATTAGATGAGCTCACACAACCCCGACACTGATCAAAATAGTAAGTAACCAGCACGTTTGGTCAGATTGATTAACTGTCAGCGCGTCCCATCTGTTGATGATCCGTTCTGATTTGGACGCGTTTTCTTTTTCTATTCCTTTTCCTTGCCGCTTTCTTCTCCCTGCCTGTATATGTTGAACAGCAGATAAACCGGAGCAACGTTATAATAAGCAGCCATTCTAGAGGGTGTCACCCCCGGCTCTAATTAAAGACCTGGGAGGCAGAGCGAGATGGATGACTGCTCAGTGTGTCAGAGAGAGAGAGAGAGAGAGAGAGAGAGAGGGGGGGGGGGGCTGTTGCTATCTGCTCACTGCTCGTGGCTGCTGGTTACAGTATGTGCAGGTGGCTAGATGTAAACGCTAGCTTTTATCTTGGCTTTGAACAAGGGCAGGCTCAGGGGCCTGTGCAGGTGGGGTTAAGGAGGGATGAGGGATAGGGGCTTGCGGGGAGGGAGGGATGGGGGGGGGGTTTAACGGCTGGAGAACAGAGCCCGAGGCCATTGTTCGTCAAAAGGAGCCTATACTTCAGATGAGCTGCGGCGCGGACAGAGAGTGACACGATAATGTGTCTTGTGTTGTGTGTGCAACCGCTAATGATGAGGATCATATAGGCAGCGGTGTGGCCATAGGGAGTTGTCGTCTGGCTGGGATATAGAGAGAAAAAAAGACAACAACCAGATGCCTGGGTTGAGTAATTACATTGACTCACGGTGACCCCCACAAGAGTAGAGACAAGAATGTGCGTGCGCGCGCGTGTGTGTGTGTGCGTGCGTGTGTGTGTTTTGTTTTTAATTAAAGTAATGAGTCAAGCAGTAGCAAAGATTTTGGCAGTGTGAGGAATTAACCCGACGTTAAACCTTGTGACTCAGGCGTGATGTCAAAAGAGGGCGGTGATCGTCTTTCAGTTTATCACCACGCAGCAAAAAAAGAATTATAAAAAAAAAAACTACATTAGATTTTTCGCCAGATTTGAACTTAAACTTTGCACTGAAACGTTGGCCCAAGTTTCCAAGGTGAGGTGCTTAGTCTGCAGAAAGCGGGATTTGTACTTAGTTGCCCTCCGTACTGCGCCGAAAATAGACCATTTACAAGCTCACAGCTTGCGCTTGTAGATCGGCTATTTTCTGGACACGGCCCACAACCAAGTAGAAATCAGGCCTGAACACTTCCCCACTGCATCACATTATGAAACGGCTCATCCACGCAGGACATTGCTCATGTTTAGCCAGTAGGAAACAAGGACATTATCCACACTCACTCTCTCTCGGCTGCTGCGTTTTTGCATGTAAAATCATCTGGGTCTAGTTCTTATTCAAATATGCATACCTCTCACTGGCGAGGCAAGTCAGGCATGTCGAAAACATCTCTCAAAGGGCTCTTTTTTCGCCTACAACAACCGCGCCATGCTGTGTAACGTAGTTCAGCGGTTCTGGGTTTGTTTCCATATACGGTTCGGTATCAGATAAGGTTCTCAGAACCTCATTTGAGCCCTGCTCAGGAGGTGGTACTAACCCTGAGTTCTGGGAATCTAGACCTCAGAACTTATACTTTTTACATTATCTGAGTTTCCAGCATTTTACAGTGTGTATAGTCACCTTTTTTGGGGGGGCCTTTGTGCTTAACAACAACTAAATCTTACCTCATACACCTACTGTATGACATGAAACAACGAAAATAGTAGACCTACAAGCTCACAACGCGTCACATCGGAGCTTGTAGATCTGCTATTTTCGCTTTTTTTAAAAAGTGAGTAAAATAAAACCATCACAGAACAAGGTTTCAGGTCATGGAGGGTTCTGGGTTACCCGTCGCAGTTGAAAAGGGACATTAACCACTTAAACCCCAGCATCCGTATTGTGGAGAAAGCATTCGCAGAAAATAGCAGATCGACAAGCTCGTAACAAGTTGCACTGCGATGCGTTGTGAGCTTGTCGATCGGCTGTAACAGAAAACCGAAAAGACACTATATAGAGCCCCGAGAGACCATATGGGGTTTAAGTGGTTAAGATGGTGCTCTGACCTCCACCTGTGATCAGATACTGTGTGACGGGGTCCGTTGTGTCTCAGGGTGTACGGTGTTATGTGTGGAGGTGCGGCGGTTTAGCGGGAGAGCGTGAAAGACAAAGAGAGCAGGCATTACTGTAAACTCCAGCAGACCACAAGGAATGCAGCCAGGCAGCGTGTACGGGCACGTCCAACATGTGATCACACACACACACACACACACACACACACACACACACACACACACACACACACACACACACACACACACACACACACACACACACACACACACGCGCGCGCGCGCACGCACACACAGGTATACAGACAGACACACACACACACACACACACACACACACACACACACACACACACACACACACACACACACACACACAGACAGACAGACAGACAGACAGACAGACAGACAGACAGACAGACAGACAGACAGATACTATACATACATACACACACACACACACCCACACATGCACACTTACACCCATGCACACGCTCGCACACACATTCACACGCACGGGTGCACTCATACACTAACGCATGCACGAGTGCACACCACACACACACACACACACACACACACACACACACACACACACACACACACACACACACACACACACACAGACACACAGAGGAGGAGACAAAGAGAAATGTTCTACCTTTACTGAACATCATCTGGTGATGCAAAGGGAAGTGGCATGAATGGAACTCAAGATAAAGTTCATTTTAATGTTCACATGGCGTTCATAATTGGCGCTCGGCATGATCGAAATGAGAAAAAGAGGATATTAATGGCAGAAGAAGGCATACTACAGTATGTGTAGCAGAAGTCACCCACTGGAGGAGCGTAATGAGTTTTCTCAGTTTGACTGATGTGGATTTCTTCCTCTCACTCAGAACAAGAGGGTGAACTGCCAGCCTCAAAGCGCCATTGATCTACTATGGCAGTGGTTCTCAAATTGGGGTCCGGGGACCCCCAAGGGTCCTTGAAGGAGTTCTAGGGGGTCCCAAGCAAACAATTTTAAAATAGCATCAAAACCAGTTTAACCGCTTTAACACTATATACAGTACATAGGCAATTTGAAATCTACAAGTGAGCTTGTTGATAGTCTATTTAAAACAATTCTTGAAATGTTTTGAAAATGTGTAATATTTTTTGAAACATTTGAACACAAACTGTATGGGTTTACCGCACAAACTATTTTCAGATGGCCCTCCATGGCCAAATGCGCATCAATTTGAGGGTCCTTGACATGAAAAAGGTTGAGAACCACTGGACTATGGCAGCGCAAATGGCTTTTTTTTTCTCAAATCAAGTCAGTCATCACCACAATGTAAGTGAGGTCTGACGCTGGCCAGTATCTCCAGGCCACACTGTTATAGAAAGGGCACACGTCATTTTAGATTACTTTCCCAGTGCACCCTCTCAAAACTCAACCCCTTTAGGTTTGGCAAAATAATGTTTTTTTTTTTTTTTCTCTCTCTCTCTCTCTCTCTCTCCTTTTCCCCAAGACTGGTGAGATCATAATGGGTCTTTCTATTTTGGGGCTTGTGACTGCTTTTTTGCTTGCAAAAGTTTTTAGCTGGTGAGGTGATTCATTATTACACAGTATGTGCTGCTTGATTCATGGCGGGGTTGGATGGAACACACGAGGGTGCTGTTTTGCAGACAACATCTGCTGGAATGTGGAACATGGTAAAGAGGTCAGGGGCTTTAAAATGCTTTCACACATCCAACACTGTGCACCTGTTTTCACGCAATGAGCAAGATATGGACATCTCTTGTTGGAATGTTTGGAAGCAACATCATTTACATTTAAATGTTTGATGTCTGAATTCTAGTCAGTTAATCAATGAATTGGTCCGTTTTGGTCTTAGTCTTTGTTGGATGAGCACATCTCTTGTAAACTCTAGATATAACCCTTTAATTCTACCAGTCAGGACCTTTGTGAAATCAACTTCAGAAAGTTCAGCCATCACTGAGTGTGTTTGACTGGTCTCTGCGCAATTTGACAGATTTGTAGTTTAAATCAACGAATCGATGATTCAAACAAAATTCCCATAACTATCAGTCAACTAATACCGTCTTTAGTTGTCAGAACAGTCCTATATTGTCTGTTTACTTTTCCTTGGGTAGCTGTGGATCTCCTCAAAAGCATGCACAATCTTATACGGAATGCAACCTACTGTAGAATCAAAATCCAATGCTACAAATCGGCATATGAAAAGTATTCATCAAGAAATAAAGCATAAAAGTGGAATGACACTTTCATACAAATAGTCAAGGCTTATATTGGAGCAAGAACATTTTAACACCAAGAATAACACATATCCAGGTTATGGGTTAGTGATATACACCAGTGATGTTCAACCTTTTTAATCAAGCACCCCCAGTTTGATGATATGCATTAGGCCAGTGGTTTTCAACTGATTGTGGACCAGGGACCACCACCCTGACTGAGAATCAACCTGGGGACTACCGTTGTGTTGGGAGGGGATATGGGCTAAGTTTAGTGCTTTAGTAACACTTGCTATGCGTCCCATGTCTACAGTATACATTCCAGTGATCCCACTGTTTCACAATCAATGGTCCACAGACTACTAGTGGTCCATGGCATAATTAGGCCTGCTCAGGTGGTCCATGGGAAAATGTTTTAAAATGTAAATGCATAAATCAAATGTCATAATCAAATGTCAAAACATTTTTGAATTAATAGGCGTGGTGTGGGCAAAAAATCTTGAAATTAAATAATGACTGTTTAGGGCTTGATTTCATTCTATTCCTATCCCACGGTTACAGTTTACAGTTTAGGCATTTCATCGCCTAAACTGTAAACAGGCATTTAAACGCTCTTAATCATATGAGTGAGCAGACACATGTGATATATGGGCACATTTCTTAATAATGATGACTCAATCAGGCCACATCTGGTACACTTCCACTTCTTGAGATTCTAATTCCCTTTTCTGTGGAATTTCTTGACCTCCGACTTCCCAGTAACTGACAACATTGACGCATCGATCACCAGGTCATTTAGTGCACTGTTCCGTGGAATAAATTAATTTTCTTAAAATATCCTACATTAATAAATGCATGTTCACGGACCACCAGTGGTCCGAGGACCACCTGTTGAAAACCCCTGCATTAGGCCAAGGAGTTGAGTGAATTATTTTTAGTGTTTAATCTCTGGGACGTGAGATCCCAATCTAAAACTGTAAAATCCGCAGTGTTAATTTAACTCTGTGAGTGTACAAATGGAACCAAATGGACCCTTACGGGCACATTTGGTTCCATTTGTACACTCTCTGATCCTAAGGGGATTCCTAACTATCACTATTAGTTGGGGACCCTCTGGACCCCCCTCACATGGCCCTGAAGTCCCCAGACCCCACGTTGATCAGTGACCTATACAGCGCTCTTAACCTATTAAGACCTGAGGCCGATTCTACAAAATGCCTTCTAAATCAGTAGTTCTCACACTTTCAAGATTTTTTTACAAGCTGAGCTTGTACATCTGCTATTTTTGAATAGCCAACGCAAAAATCTAAAATGACACACATGCTTTCCTGGTTTTAATGGGTTTGAAGGCTAATATTAAAGGTAAATGTAGTCTGTGGTTTCCTCCAGCTTTTGAGGCAAATTATCCTAAACTATATTTTTTTATTTAAATTGGTTTAGGATCGTTTAAAAAAAAGTTGAAAACTAACATACAGTAATGTGCTTCTTCATTGCTGAATTGAAATGGCAATGAATGCCATGGGTTTTATGAGACATAATTTAGACCAGGGTACAACTACAATTCATCTAGTCTTGAAGTAGCCTAGCTATTACATTGGTATTCTCTCTCTCTCTCTCTCTCTCTCTCTCTCTCTCTCTCTCTCTCTCTCTCTCTCTCTCTCTCTCTCTCTCTCTGTGAGACACACACACACACACACACACACACACACACACACACACACACACACACACACACACACACACACACACACGCCCCCCCCCCTCTGTCTCCCTTCATTGCCCACCACAAACGCTGCTGCAGGTTGAATCTATTGCCCCGAATTTCCTGTCACATGATTGGAAATAGGATCCCTGCGTTTCTCTTTACTATCTCTCTCCCTGGGCTGGTGTCAGTGAGTGGAGTGAAGCGAGGGACCTGCCTTGAAGTTCAGGGACTTTTTTTAACCAAGGACTTTCGTAGAGGAGCGACTTCTTCTTCATCTCCACAACAAAACCAGACAGAGCATCAGTCCCAGCTTCAGTCCACCTGAGACCCTGAGACTATACTCTCCGTGTCCCGACAAGCCGCTTCCATCCGATCTCTCTGCTGCTTCTTCTTCTTTTAACGATGGATTCTTCTACAATCACCGCTGCCATCCTCCTCGCTGGCTTTCTATCTTCGGCAGCTTTCAACAAACACTTCGAGACCGGTAAGTAAGTCCGATGATGATGATGGAACTTAAGAAATAGAGACTTTCTCTGTTTTTGTGCCTTTTTAAGGCTAATTTACATTTTTAAGTCGCATTTGCGGTGTTGTTCGATCAGATCAGTTGTTGCGCACTGAACCAAAAACAAAACCCAACAGAAAAACGGCACTCCACAAAAACGGGAATAGAGAATTCCATTCGCGTGAACTTCATTCATAGTTTTGTCTTTGTAACAAACCTCATTGTTATTGTTGCTGGCTGCAGTGTTGATGAGAACTATTTAGTGTGTGCTCTAGTCTCCGGAGTGTTTCCCAGAGAAATCTCAACCAGGGCAACTTATTTGTATGGACTTCTCTCTCTCTGTCCAAAACAACAGCCCGGCGTGTGCGCTATAGACTCCCGGACAGATGTGCTTGCCTTGCTTCTGCAGTGGCAGACAGCGCGGGACATGGGACATTTGTGACAGCCCGGGTCGCGATCGCGACCCGGCTGTCACAAATGTCCCATGTCCTGCAGCTGCAGCAGCATGTAGCCTCGGATCAAGACCTGTTATTAATGTATTTTCATCGATTTTGACATTTTTATGTCTTGATCCAAGGCTACAGCAGCAGCACAGCAGTGGCTTTTTGTTTGTTTGGTAATTGACATAGAAGGGGGGGGGATTATTTGTTTTTTTAAACCGGTTATTGTTTTGCCATCCATGCTGAGACGGTAAGATGGCACTGCATGCGGATCGCATTTCGTTATGGTTATAAGTGAGCTATTATTGGGCGACACATCAAAGTGACATGCGACACTGTAGCGACGGATTGCACTTTCAGATAGGCTTGTATCAGTATTGCCAGGTGTGTATCATAGCCTACTATGCGATAGTCTACTAAATGGTCTAGGCTATTATTATACCAAAATCCTCCCCAAATTTCCAAAATTTTTTTTTTAAATAGTCAGATTTTTTCTTGAATCAGCCAATTCCACATATAGTCTAAACAAATAAAAAAGGTTAAACCAAAAAGCCTACAATATGCCATGGACTGCAGAGGCTCCCACATCACAGATGGATCTCCATTCAGGGCTAGCCTTTCTTCTCCTCAGAGAAGAATGTCTTTTAATTTGAATATCTAATAATGATGACCACACAAACCAAAACTTCTCCTGCTGTAATTTGTGCTGCGTTTCATGTTGAAACGGCAAATCCCCATGCTTTCCTTTTTAATTTTTTGTCTCTTAATTATACCCTTGGACTCAAATTAGAGGGCCCACCATCTGGGCCAGTGCGTAAGTACTCCCATGTGTACCTATGTATTAACAAAGTATTTAAAGCTATGGTATTCCCCCCATCGCAATGGAGGGGGATGAGAAAAAAAGGCAGAGTTTACCCTCAGTGCAAGTCAACTGTGCCATATAGTCACTGTACAATAAAACAATAATTTAGAACAGTCAGAGGGAGCGAATGGCTTGAGTCTGTTTATGAGTGCAACTCTTTTGCTCTATTCTGGATGGCTGTCTCTGTCTCTGTCCGCATAACACACAGCCTACTGATTTGACTGTCCCATACATACCATAGGAGTCACATGTGGGTGACTGCTTCAGATGAGTGGTATGCATTGCCATACTGCAGCTATGGTTTATATGCAATGTCTTGTCACCGCTCAAGCAAGGAGTATAGTCACAGACAGCCTGCTGTTGCTATATCAGTGGCTCTCAAACTTTTTCCATGTCAAGGACCCCCAAAATTATATGTAGCCTATTTGGCCGTGGACCCCCATCTCGAAATATTTTGGTCCAGGGACCCCCAGAAGCAAAGATTTGAGTTACAAATGTTCGCTTTAAAAAATATATAATATTCAAAGATTTGCAAAAATGTTCACGATTTTTGAATAGCCAAAGAAATCTAAAATGACACAGACGCTTAATGGGTCTTAATGGGTTGATATAGCATCAAAATCAGTTTTGACCACTTTAACCCTACTGTACATGCGTCTGCTATTCAAAAAATAGCTAATCTACAAGTTCACAGCTTGCGGCAATTTTTCAAAATATTTTTTGAATATTTTTTGAAACATTTTAACAACACAGATCTCGTATGGGGGTCCCCTAGCAGCACACATGAAACAGATTGAGACGCACTGATCTAAATCAAATACACAGACAGGAACACTTCCCTGAAATGGGTTGTGCACGATGTGCAGATCTGGCAGTCCCTTTACACAGGGAAATCCTGTGTTAATCCTGTGTTCATTTGACTAGTTAACCACTTAACCACTTAAACCCTCTTGACTTAGTAAAACCGGCCCTGAGTCGGCTCTGTACTCGGACCGCTTTTAGTCTATACCAGATCCCTGCGCCATAATTTGCTGATCTACAAGTTGCAACGCGTTGTGAGCTTATAGATTTGCTGTTTTTGGCGAATGTTCCCCCCATAATATGGATGCTCAAGTGGTTAAGCCCTAGTGAAAACAGCCGATCTAAATGATCACGATGCGTCGCAGTGTGACACGTCACACGCGAGCTTGTAGATCTGTGAATTTTGACGTTTTTGAAACTATGATGACCTATGATGACCTGCCCATTGTAGGGACGCCAGGGTTAATGTGGTTGAATGAACGCTGAGGATTGTGTTTCCAACTTTCCAAATCACATCACGCAGAAATGGAGCATTCTTATTTCATCTTATGCAATGGGATTATCATGCATGCACACACTCAGTCCCTCTCTCTCTCTCTCTATCTCTCTCTCTCTCTCTCTCTGCACGCACACGCACACTCTCTCTCTCTCTGACACACGCACACGCACACACTCTCTCTGGCACACGCACTCACGCACGCACGCACGCTTAAACACTCTCTCTCTCACACACAAAAGCACATTTTCTGCAGTATGTCTGCGCAAATCTCCCATAGCCTTATATCAGGTCGGGTGGAAACCTCATATGTCCAAAACTGTGACACCACGTTTCGAGCTTGCAGATTTGATACTGATCAAGTAGGGCGTTGATTTACAAAAAGTTCAAATATGGAGATAAGAGGTTTCTGCCCCGACAGCGACGAAATGCACAGTGCAGTGACAATATTTGTCTATCATCATCCCCTCTCTCCTCCGTGTTTCACCTGAAGGGACAATATTATAGCAGCGTTCCTCAACTCTTTGGAGGGACGTCAAAGATCACAGACCGTGTCTGTTTGGAGGTAGTCGAATATCTTAAACATGTTGCACAAAACCATAACTTGCTTTGTCGTAACTTGTCATCACAGAAAATGTGTATTTGAAAGGTTTCAAAAACAGCGAAAACAGACGATCTACAAGCACACAGTTGTGAGTTTGTAGATCGGTTGTTTTCGCTCTTCATCGTACGACAAGTACATAGGAATTAAGTTGTTAACGTGAGGCATTTTTAAAGGAAGAACCATGTTTAGACACCCACATGCTTATCCTGCACTTATTATTATATTCAGGCCTGACGTTGCTCACTTGGCAGCCGCTGCAGGCCTCTTGACATGAGCACACACACAAATGGAAGCCATCTCCTGTCAGAGAGCTGTCACGATGAGGTGTAATTGAGTTGCGCCGAGAGCCGGTAATGTTCGGGGAGGTTGTCGGCGCCGCGAACAAGCCAGAGCCGGTTAATCTGCAGGGAATTATTCTCCTGTTGTCGTTCCCTCTCAGGGGATTTAGCGACGGCCTCGTTGACGGGGTCGGGGTGGGGACGCTTTGCCCTCTTTTCAGGCGAGAGTCCTGCAGTCACGTCACGCTCACACACATCCAACTCTTTTTTTTTGTTTTGTGATGTCATGTCACGGCAGAGGGGAGCGGCACATTGTTGGAATGAGCACTGAGCTTACACACTTTGAAAAGGGCTGTGTTTATGTTCAGTAGCAGGGTGAGCAAGCAATGTGTGTGTGTGTGTGTGTGTGTGTGTGTGTGTGTGTCTGCCTCTAGATCTGTCTGTCTGACTGCATGCACTTGCACGGGAATTCTGTCCAATCCAAATCAATCTCCTGCATCAGGGAGAAAAAGGGCAAGATGGATACCCCCCCTCTATTTATGCCCTAAAAACAGGCAAAGTTGTAGTCCTCTGGGGGTCATCTTTATAGGCGTTTCTTCCAATTACCCGTGCGGAGAAACATGAACACAAATAGCATAGGTGGGAGTTTCTCATGCAGAGTCTTGATTGAGGGCAAGCTGTGACATTTGCCAGTGTGGAATTCACTCCAAATATCGGATCAAAGAATGCCGCGGCTGTCAGAAATAAGGCCTGTTGTAGAAAACAACGGGGTTGCTATCTGGGTGCGTTCGATTCCACTTTGGAGTGATGTGAGGCAAGACGTGTATTACAGGCTTTCCTTCTCTCCTCCACGCTTGCCAAGGCTCTGCTGAACTAGACATGCATGAAATAACTTGTAAGGCTGCACTGGAATGACGCGCAAAACGCTCGCGCTCCGCGCGACAACGCGCCACATCAAACTAACTCGCTGCTGATTGAAGCAGCGACATTATTTCCAGACTGGGTTTCTCCAGCACGTGCATGGATGGATGGCGGACCTGGAAACGGGGGTCCCTCCCTAGTACCTACCTATAGGGAGCCCTCTCCCATCCCCACTCTCCTCCTCTCCCAATTCGAAGCAGGGCAGGTGGTGAACAGCACAACACCGGGTCTGAGTGAGAGGCGAGTGTTTCCCCTTGTGTCGCTCGACGCAGCTTCAGATGAGCTGCTGGAACTGGCAACCCGCCGCCTTGTGCTTCTTCTTCTTCTTCTTCGAGGCCCGACCGCCGGGCCAGCAGAGCTGTAGCGCAGCAGGCCTGCTGCGCTCCGTCAGGGCCATCACACCCAAACCGCAGAAGACAGCCCCTGCGCTGGCCTTCGCCTTGCAGCGGGGAACAGATGAGGCGGTGCCAGAACACTGGCTTGGATCAAAAAATGCGGCACATGCACTAAGCCACTGCTGCACAGTAGCTGAGATGGGAGATACGCATTATAGCTGATCGTCGCTGTCGGGGCAGAAACCTCCTATCTCCATATTTTAAGTTTTTGTGTTTTTTTTCCGTAAAATGTACGCCCTACTTGATCATCCTACAGCGTCACCCCAAAAGCATCAAAAGTAGCTGATCCGCAAGCTCGACTTGAGCTTGTCGATCTGCTACTTTTGAATTTGAATCCTGTTTTGGACATATGAGGTTTCCACCCGACAGAGACGTTATGCTCATTATAACAATTTTACAGCCTCTGTGTTTCCTGGGTCGATATACAAATGTTAAAATCCGGAGTGTTGATTTAACTCTTCACAGTGTAAAAAGAGATCTTTGAGTTATACCTGATTTATACTTGGTTGCGCGCACCACAAATAGCTGACAATGTCGTGCTGAAACACGTTGTGAGCTTGTAGATCAGCTATTTTAGGTGCACAACCAAGTATAAATCAGGCATGTTTTTCAAGTAAGAGAAGTTCGAAGAAAGAGAGAGAGAGAGAGCAAACCAGGTGAAAGCTTTCCCTATACCATGGCCTATCATTAAGTATGTGTGTGTGCACGTGTGTGTGCGTGTGTGTGTGTGTGTGTGTGTGTGTGTGTGTGTGTGTGTGTGTTTGTGCGCGCATGCCCACACATGTGTGTAAAGTTCAGATGTGAGGTCTTAACCGAGGCCATCTGGAGAGTCCATAAACCCCCTGTGTTCCTGCTCCGGGTTTTACAGGGGCCACGTCGAATGTCTGACCCCGCAGGTCTCACATCCTCCCCCCACTGACCCTCTCCACCCCCCCACCACATTTACAGGCGGACCCGTAAGGGTCCATTTCGGTTACATTTCGGTTACATTTCGGTTACATTCTCCGAGTTACAAATGGATAAACTAACAACTGAGGATTTTACTGTGTAGCCACAGCCCTCTCACCACGCACACACACACGCATGCGCACACAGAACACACACACCCACACACACGCACGCGCGCTCCTGTATCGGCCTCCACTTAATCTTCCCCGGCTCTCTTCGTGTAACTGTAGTCTAGCCTCCATCAACCTCCACAACCCCCAGGACAGAGAGATCTGTGTGTGTGTGTGTGTGTGTGTGTGTGTGTGTGTGTGTGTGTGTGTGTGTGTGTGTGTGTGTGTGTGTGTGTGTGTGTGTGTGTGTGTGTGTGTGTGTGTGTGTGTGTGTGTGTGTGTGTGTGTGTGTGTGTGTGAGTGTGTGAGAGAGAGAGAGAGAGAGAGAGACACACACACACACACACACACACACACACACACACACACACGCACAGAGGGATAAGGCGGGATCCCTCTGTTAGAAGATAATAACAGAGCATCCTGTGCCATCTGTGGAAACGTGAGCATGATGGCGACAGGGATGGAGTTTGGAGGAGAGGCCGTGGCTTTTCCGTCAGGAGGTCAAACGTACAGCGAGAATCACCGACACCACCGCACACAGTGGTGGTCGGGGGGGGGGGGGTAAACCCCTATCCTCTTAGTGCAGGGAGTGGGGAGGGGGGAGGGTTGTGGAGGATGGTCTGTAGGTGGTCTCAGATGTGGGCCCTGTGGTACCCCTCTTTTTTCCGGCTGGGAGATGGAAACCTCTCCTCCTCCTCTTGACAGGCTTCTGTGCAGCAGACACTGTTCAGACAAACCACGCGGCTGGGATCTGAATGCGTGTGTGTGTGTGTGTGTGTTGTGGTTAGGCTGCACAGTTACTGGACTTGACTGTGTGTGTGTGTGTGTGTGTGTGCGTGCCCGTGCGTGTGTGCGTGTGGATCTCATGTACAGTATGTATGATCCTTTGTGCTTCTTTTGCGCATCTCGTTTCACTACAGTCTCGTCTTTGTTAAATCCCCAGTCAGTCCGGCTGCCTTTCGTGCTAAAAACGCAGCCAGTCAGTGAGGCCTTTCCTCGTCTCTGTGCTGATTGTGTCCATCCATGCATAATCAGTCCCGCGCACACAGTAAAATCCTCAGTGATAATGTAACTCAGAGAGTGTACAGATGTAACCAAATGGACCGTAAGGGTCTCTCTCTGAGTTACAGACCCTGCTAAGGTCCATTTGGACCGGCCCTTACGGAGCCCTCATAAATCTTTAATGGAATGTCAGAAGAGGTTAACTTTTGCAAGACATACGTAACACAACAAAAAAAATTACTGTCCATAATGGGCCCGGACTGACTCCCGGTCAGGGGTGGCAAACAAGGGTGCGGGGCCTAAATTTTTTTAGATGGAAAGATTAATGTGTGAAATTCATATTGCTATTATGCACCGTCCTCAGTTGGCACGTTTGCCAGCAGTGGAGCCTACCAACATGGCCTCAAGGGTTTTATGACTGCAGCGAGTTTGAATGTAGTGCATTTATAGACAGGAACAGGAAACTGGGACAGGGACAGGAAACTGGATCAAAAAAAGAAACTGGTCAGTGGTCAATACATTGGATTGCTACCCTACGTTACCTTATTGGGTTTATGTTGAGGTGATTCCCCCTCTACTACACCAGAGAATCTACACTACATATAGAGAATCTACACCTAGATGCTATTTGATAAGGTCATAGCTTCTTATTTTGATTGCTTTCTTGTTGTGACGGGATGTGCTAGACAACGCTGCATACATTCTTTTATCTGCTGTCCTTGCTGAGCGTAACCTTAGCCTGCAGTATTGTAACAAGCTTGCTTTATGAACATGTATAGTGGCAATTTAAGCATGATTTATGTTATACATCTACAGGCGTTGTGCGCTTGTAGATCTGCTATTTTCGGTGCCGGGACACCATCGTACGACTTAAGTATAAACCAGGCTTCAGGGTTAGGGTGTGAAGAGACAATGTAGAAAGAGCGAGGGAGGGAGAGAGAGACGAAGAATGGGAGTCTGAGCGAGGGAATGCCAGAGATGCCAAGAGGGAGAAAGCGTGATAGCTTTTCCTTTTTTAAATCTCTCTACACTCCCTACGCTCAGCATGCCCTGACTTGTAAAGAGACGCCAACATTTTGAAGAATACTCTTGTTTACTTGGCTGAAAGTGAGTTGAAGTTGGCTCGCTATCGGCAACAGAAAAAGGCTGGACTGTGTTACTGGTGCACGGCATGTGGCTCCGTGTCAAGCAGCTGGCCAGTCACTTCCTCTTGACCTCTGGGTGGTGCCTCCGTGAAGGTCATGTTGCGGCCCGCCGGCCTGGCCGGGATCCTCCAGTCCATGCCAGTGGGTTGGACTGCCCAGGAAACCGCCGACCGGCGGTGAGATGGACAAGCAGACCCGCTTATTATAAACACAATCACGGTCATTACCATACCACTGTGATTGTTCCTCCAACTGTCATGTTGCTCTGAAGAGTTCAAAGGCTCACACGTGTTTGATCAAAGCACTTCTCTCTCTCTCTCTCTCTCTCTCTCTCTCTCTCTCTCTCTCTCTCTCTCTCTCCCCCAGTCGCTGTCTATCTCCTTTCTGTGTGCTCTCGTTTTTTTTATTCTTCTCCTCTTCATAACCTTTGTTCCCATCAATCCTTTAAAATTGTTCTCTCACCTTGTGCAAATCACCACCTGCCCGGCCGGTTGGCATGCAAAGCGACCGGGGCCCAGCCCACCACTTCAGCGTCTGTGTGCTGGTGGCAGCAGCAGCGAAAGCATGTCAGCCCCTTCCTTCAGAGGTGGCAGGGCATGACAGATGTCAGAGTCATGTAAAGCATGGGAAAAATAGGCCTCTCCAAACAAAGTGGTGTCAGGTTGACTGCGTCAGCTCGCTCCCTGAACTGTCGAGGCGGCCCCCGCAGGACAACATGAAATTAAGTTGTCAAGTAGCCGCCCGCTCCGCCAATCCGAGGCCACCGCGTCCGGCTCCGGAGGAGGCCGTGCAGCGCAAAACTGTCAAGAGTCGAAGGAGATAAACAGAGTTTGGGCGGGGGAGAGCGCACTCGGCTGCTCTTGTTCCATCACCGAGGGCTAAAGTAGTGGTTTGTTTCGTCACTCAAACGTCAGTCACAGTGCTGACACTTCAGATCAGCTCTGTCTGGTTTCCGGAGCTTGTAGCATTTGCTTTACCTAACATCTTTCTCTGTAACTTTTAACCCTGTGAACCCCAGCATCCCTGTTCTGGGCATGTCACAATAGGCGAACATTCGACAAAAATAGGCAAACGTTCGGTGGAGATAGCCGAACTACAAGCTCACAACGTGTCGCGTTGCTACACATTATGAACTTGTAGATCGACTATTTTTGCCATTAGGTGTACAACGAAGTATGTAGGATTTAAGTGGTCGATGCTCTCTTCCCTGTCGATCCTCCTCTATCGAGGATTCTTTTCGCAGCTTTCTTTCTGGACTCTTCCAGCATTTTCTACACCCCTCCACTCCCTTCCAGGCTCATTTGACTACCATTATGCATGAGCGGTGTTCACCAGCCTGCTCATGTACCTCCTTGACATTTATTTTGCTTATGTATGAGGAGAGCCACTCCGGTCGTTGCCGGGTGACATTCTCAGGCCTGCCGGTCCAGCAGTCGGAGCCCATCAGTGGGAACACACTCCGGGGCAAGAGGGGCCAAATCAAACCGTAATGAAATCCCATTGTGACCCGTGTTCCTCTATGAATTCTATTAACTCCAACATAAACAATTGTTTTTCATTATCGAAACTCAATTTAATTCACGGGGAATCGGCGCTATATCCGAAGGCCCTGGAGGGTAAACAGAATTAAACAAAATATGATTTTCCTTCTTGCCAGTTTCGGATTTATATGAGTTTAAATCACATTGGAGATTTACTGGCTTTGGGCATTTTCATAATAAGAATGTGCTGTCGCTTTTCTCAAGCAGGGCTCATTCGAGCTGTGGAGGCCTTCGCTTTTATCTTCCCGAGGAGAACATACGTACAGCAGGAGAAGAGACTTTGGGTTTGTTGTCTTTGGTTCAACCCCCAAAACCATAAAGCGCTCTCTTGTTGTTTCTCCTTTTACGCATACTATTAATACAGCTTTGACATTGTATGATTGAGGTGAAACAAGCTGTTATTCTTCCTTTGATTCAAACATGTAACATATTCCAAACATCACGCCAAAGATTGGTGGGGTGTTTCGCAAAAAAAAATCTCCAGTGACCACTGACCAGAGTTTTCAAAGCAAACATGTATTTTCGCGGTGTCGCATGCAGCTCCGAGTTTTGAGAAGCGTAACCAGGAACATAGCGGGAGGATATTGAATTGCTACTGTGTGAGACATGACCTGTCCAGTGAACTCTGGTTCCTTTTATACTACTAGTTATGTTTGGTCCAGGGCCACTGAGGTCTGTGCTCCAGCGCAGGCAGAGGAATGGCAACCACTTTAACCCATTAAAACCGGGAACGCATCTGTGATCATTTTAGATATTTGCGTTGGCCATTCAAAAATAGCAGATGTACAAGCTCACAGCGCGTCACTTCGTGCCGCGCTGCGAGCTTGTACATCTGCTATTTTTGAACATTTCCGGAAACATCTTGAAAGTGTGAGAACTACTTATTTAGAAGGCATTTGTAGAATCGGCCTCAGGTCTTAATGGGTTAAATAAATGGAGAGTAATTTGGCTGCAGTGCCCGGGGGCCTGGTGCAGGTCCAGCTGCAGCAGTTTGTGGCCGAAAAGGCAAATTGTCGCCTTCCCCCCCCTTTCTGCAGGAAACGCCCACAGACAGAGCTATGTTGACAAGGCCAAGCAAGTGGACATGGTTAAGTGGACAGAACAAACATAAGGACAAGGAAAGGGAGCAGACGCAGCTAAGTGGACAGCAAACAAAGGACCAAGGCCAGTAGTGGGCAGAGCTAAGATGCCATGACAGGGAGATGGACAATGAAGAGAGAGAGAGAGAGAGAGAGAGTACACAGAACAGGGATGGGATGCTGCGTTTTTTTCATGGTGGTCCATTGAAAGAATATGGAAATAAATGTCCATTAACTGAAATGGAGATGTTTCTCCCCTGAATCGAACCCTTGAGTTAACTCGACTTAAGCAATTCAGTTATATAATGGCCTCTACTTTAGAAGCACACAGGAACATCTTGGTCCAGTGTTTTCACAAACAGCCATTGTGCTTCCAAGCCGTGGAGCCAGTGATATCCCGTTGCAAAGTGAAGCTTTGAAAGAGGTGGAACCCAAAGGGGGATGAAACCCAAGTCGTCGAGAGACCCTGATTTAGTTGTCTGTCCTGTGTGTGCGAGGTGAATGCAGCTCCCTGAGGTGAAAACAAACGGGCCGGGCCCGCAGTAGCCTACGTGGCACCAGCCCGCGACCAACGTCAAACCGAGGGCGGTCACACTCGGCCGGTGCCATGAAACGGGATCTGCCGGCCCTCAATGGATCCTCCGAAATGGATCCCCTTCTCAGGGACTGCATGCAGTGGGATGCCCCCCCTGTCTCCTACCAGAGCCATCTGGTTCCCAGTACTGCGTGCTCTTCCCACAGCCACACAAACCACAGTGAAAACGGATCGCTTTCACAGTCAAGATCAGGAACTGGAGACTTGGCTGGTTTAAAAGGAGGCTGAATGCCCAACGCTTTGGTTCCCTCTGTAGCAGCCTTTTGTGCTAGTGTTATTGTGTCCTCGGGAGCATGTTTTGTTGCGGTTTATCTGACAGCCTTTTGTGATATGATACAGCAGTATTGCATGCGCTGTTCGCTCTTTGACTGGGTCAGTCAGGCGAGATAAAAAAAAGGGGGACACTTCGAACATAACAGTTGAGAAGTTGAGATGAATGCGTACTTTTGTGTTTTGTTTCATTCAAAAGGCCTGCATCTTGATTAAAAAGGAAACTTACACTGTAGGGCAGGGGTCTTCAGCAGGTGGTCCGAGACCCCTAGGGGGTCCTCAGAGTTACTACAGAGGGCCCACATCTTTGTGTGATAGGATAATAATGTTATATTAACTTGAACCCTAGCATCCCTATTTTTAGGGGAACATTAGCCAAAAGATTGCAGATCTACAAGCTCACAACTGACCCCTGCTGTAGGGCCTGAGAGTGTAAAAACAGACCTGTACGGGTCATTATTGAAACTCCATTAAATCCTCAGAGGATGGGATTTGAAGCTCTGTTTGAGGGTCATGGAGGGTAACCTCTACTTTATTTTTATGACATAAAATGATATTCTTCCTATTTTTTGCCTATTTATTAATTTATATTCGTTGAAATAACAATGGCGAGTTATTTAGTTTCATCTTTCTGAGGAGAACAAGCTCACAGCTTGTAAATCGGCTATTTTTGCTACTTTTGTGTGACACTGTAGTATAAGATGAAGTAGGGCATTAAATTACAAAAAAAAACATAAAAAGCTGAAACATGGAGATACAAGGTTTCTGCCCGACAGTGACAATATTGATGCAGTAGGAGAACAGACTTGGGATGTTCGCTGAGAGAGTAAAAACGGACCCGTACGGGTCACAGCAAACAACCGTACAGAGCTTAATGAACTCTCAGGGTTTTCTTTTTTACAGCGGTACAAGGGTGGGAGATAAAGGTAGAACAGTAAGGTGTTCTTGACTGCTCTGTAACCCTCGCAAATTCCATCGCAGCTTTTCCTCCGCAGAGGGAATCGGATTAAAAGTGTAAAAGAATCTGTACAGACAGAGGAATACTGGCGGGACAGGGGGCCAATGCCACCATCTGTAGTTTACAAAGATAGACAAAACAAACACGACGGGGCCTTTAGTGTTTTTTTTCTGATGTGCTCGCCACTCTCTCTCCGAAAACGAGCGTGCTGGGGATTCATTGGATACAGATGGGTGCATGTTTGTGCTCCGCACATGGCTCTGCTGAACAACAGTGCAAAGGGAATGGAGTAACAGTTCTGGGGGCTGCCTTGATTGAACTATAGACTTGAATGTACAGTACTGTACTCTATGACTCTATCTATGCCAGCGGTTCTCAAACATTTTCATGTGAAGGACCCCCAAATTCATATAGTATTAGGCCGCAGACCCTCCCCCCCATCTGAATATATTTTGTGCCATACAAGATTTGTATTGTTATTTCTTTTCTCGTGCTGTGAGATTGTAGCTTCAAATAGTCGATGTACAGTTTCTAGGTTTAAAGTGGTTAAACCGATTTTTATGAACACATTTTGTATTAGTTTCCATTTTACACTCTTGAGTTACAGACCCTTAAAGCCTAATTTATGCTCTGTCACGCCATGGTGTGGTGCGCCATGAACGGCCCGAGAACAGCAGACTACAAGCTCGCATCCAGGCCGTGTTATGGCCATTCTTGCCGTGAGACACTGTCGCGCAACAAAGTATCACTCAGGCTTTAAGGCCCATGTGGACCCCTGATTGTCCCCTGACCCCACTTTGTAGAACCAGTGATGCAGGTATCTCTTTCTGATCCCTCTGACTCTCGCCTTGGCTTACAGTATGTCCTCCCTACAAAAAGGCTGCGTTGTAACCACTGTCGCTCTCCTTCAGTTGCGTTTCAATCAGAACACAATGGCCCGAAGGCTCAGTCCAGAAGATATTTGAAAATAAGTTCCTTTTCCACGATGACTGTTTTGAACGGATACCCAAAATACTGTCCTGGGGTCTCGAGGGGCGACTGATCTCCTTGATGTTCCTTCCTCCTTGGCGTTTGTACTCTCTAAGTGACATTCAGTAATTCAAATGTATACAACCCTAACCCAGTATGAGGGGACATTTTCTGCAACCCAATGTCAGTGAGTTTTGGTTTGCAGATTGAATGATCGGCACAATCATCTCACTGAAGATCATCATACCGCTCTCCTCTTCAAGATGACAATGTTTGTGTTGCGTTACAATAATCGAGTAAGTCCATCTCCATCAAGAATAAACAGGGGGAAAAATTCCCAGCATGTCATTTCGTTTTAATGGCAGCATTGTATTTTAATTTCAAAAATCACCAGCAAGGGAGGTCCCTTCACTTCAACCCCAAGCCCTTTATTTATCCTAGTCAGACCTCATCTTCCCTGCGCCCTGTAATCACGCAAAAGGCCTCAGAGAGAGAGAGAGAGAGAGAGAGAGAGAGAGAGAGAGAGAGAGAGAGAAAGAAAGAGATGTGGGTGAGAGGGGGGATGGGGTGGGGGGGTGTCTAATGGCTGCACACACATGCCCCTGAAACAGCACTGACAGTGCCTTAGCTCCAACCAAACCACATATAATTAACATTCCCCACATGCCAGCTAACCTGAGCACTAACAGGACGATCGAAAACAGGTGTGTTTAGCAACAATCCCCCCCCCCCCCCCCCCCCCCTTCTCTCTCTTTCTGTAACTCACCTCTCTGTGAGGTGTGTTAAGAAATCGGGGATAAACACTTTGATGTTAGCGGCGAAAACTTGACCACTTGAACCCCATCATCCCCTATTCTGGGGGGCAACATTTGGAAAGCCTCTACGCACCAAAGAGATTTGGTGTGTAGAGGGAAAAAAGAGCACACCAAGTACAGAGGGAAGTTGTCCATTTGTTTTCTAAGTACAGAGGGTTTAAGGGTGAGAGTCGGTGAGTTGTACGGGTGTCTGGTGTCCATCGGCGCGGATGAGTGGATGAGGGATCCGTTTGTTATAGTTGGGGGCAACATCAAACATTTTTGTAGTCAATAAAGTTGTACTTTTTCCTCAATTCCATTTTTGAATACAGGACTTTAACTTGTAACAGCGTGTTTTTTATATTGGTATGTGTGGCATTGCTACTTTTGACTTAGTACTTCTTCCACCGCTGGTTGCTGCACAGGAGTCTGGTGTCCATCGGCGCGTATGAGTGGATGAGGGATCAGTTTGTTATCGTTGGGGCGACATGAAAGGACGCTGAGCGGCTTGGCATGGGGAGCTGAGTTGTTTGCAGAGCCATACCAGGCCTCTACAGCATGTCACACGTTTAACCACTTAAGCCTGACACCGTCGTACAATGAAAACAGCCGATCTACAAGCTCTCGACGGGTCACGAATGCGACGCGTTGTGAGCTTGTAGAGCTTGCTGTTTTCACTGCCCAACAACTAAATGTGATTAATAAATGTGTCTGCAGATTGCAGAGGCTACGGATTGACCTGAGATGTACAGTACAGACAAATGCACACACTGGATGGCCCAGCAGCAACTCTACTGCAACGGGAACAAAGGAGCCTGTGTGTGTGTGTGTGTGTGTGCGTGTACTGTACGTGTACATGCGTGTACATGCGTGTGCATGCGGATACGTATGTGCAAAATGTAATGTTGTGTGTGTGTGTGTGTGTGTGTGTGTGTGTGTGTGTGTGTGTGTGTGTGTGTGTGTGTGTGTGTGTTCCGTCTCCACATCGACATCCTAAAACACTGTGGCTCCTCTGCTGATGAAAATTGCTCCCTTTCATTCTTACTGTACAGTCAGTCCCATCAGGGGATGTCAGGACGAACAGAGAGAGAGAGAGAGAGAGAGAGGGAGGAATGGAGGGAGAGAAAGGGAGGGGGGGCAGAAATAAAGAGAGAGGGCGAGAGAGACGGAATGATGTGGGTAGAAGTTGAGATTAATGCATGTTTTGTCACTGCATGTGTTTATCTGGGAACATCTGACATGAGCTGGCTGACAGGGGGATCATCTTACCATCCATTTGGAGCGAGCGGGCTGAGAACGCCCCCATGCAGCGCAAGAACAGCCATTAGCAACAGTCAACCATCATGTTTTGGATCGCAAGCCATAGATCCTCCTTCTGCTTATCAAAGCCCTGAATGCCACGAAGAGCCCATATGGAGACATGTTCTCTCCCTCCAGAACATACGCACACACACGTACACACACACACACACACACACACATATATGCACACGCACACGCACACGCACACGCACACGCACACGCACACGCACACACACACACACACGCACACTTGCAAACCACAGTTTGTTTGTTTCCGAGTATAGGGGCCCAGCACGCAGCTGCGCCACAGAGCTCCTCCAAGCATGGGATTTTTGAACTCTGTGTATACGCCCAGGCCTTCGGTGTTAGCAGGCGCTATCTGTTGTGTTTGCTGTTAATTTTATGGAGCCAGGGCTTTGTTGTCGGCTCCATCCATAACAATGGGAAGTGTTAAAGTAAACCAAGTGTTACATCAATGGCGCTGCGCGGCAAGATGGAGAAAATTAGAGCTGAAGGGGGGGGGGGGGGGTAGGCATGTCCAATCTGAGGGATCGTTAAACCACTTAAAACCCTGCAGCATCCGTATTGTGGGGAAAGCTTTCGCAGGAAATAGCAGATCGACAAGCTCACAACGCGTTGTCGATCTGAAGTTTTCAGAAAAAGCTTTCCCCACAATAACAGAAAACAGAAAATACACTAGCATAGAGCCCTGGGGGACTCCATATGGGGTTTTTAAGTGGTTAAAAAAAAAAGTCTCTCTCTCTCTTTCCCCTTTTCGCTCCAAGCTTTCTTTTCCTCTTCCCCAGCTATCCCTCTATCATATCATTCCAAATGGCTTCATTTGCTCTACGCTGCAGCACATTTAATTTGCAGTTGGTTTTGACTTTTTGGATGAAGTTGTCCCAAACATGCTAATTGTGTACCTTTTGGAAAGCTCAGCAGAACCAAACACGCGCAGGCAGCGGCGTCTCTGCCGGTCCCGCCCTGGCAGTGGTGGAAAAGTAACTAAGTACATTTCGTCCCTGTCGGCTGGAAACCTCACAAGTCCCAAACTGTTACTTTTCAGGATTCACAACTCAAAAAACAGCAAAAGTAGCAGATATACAAGCTCCAGCTTGCGGATCTGCTAGTTTTGATGCTTTTGTGTGACGCTGCAGTATGATCAAGCAGGGCGTTAATTTAACGAAAAAACGCAAAGTTAGAACATGGAGATAAGAGGTTTCTGCCCGGCCGATAGCGCCGATTTACTACTGTACTTAGTACAACGCGCCACACCGCGACGCGTTGTAGACCTGCCATTTTTGAAAAAGTTTTACACATTCTGAAAGGGTTACTTTTACTTTAGCACCTTGAGTACATTTTGATGCAGATACTTTTGTACTTTTACTCAAGTTTGAATTTTGAATGGAGGCCTTTTACTGGTAACATAGAGTATTTTTAATATTGTGGAAGGCTATTGCTACTTTAACTTTTTTTTACATTTATTTTTAGGCTTTTCATGCCTTTATTATAGATAGGACAGTAGGCTGACAGGAAATGGGGAGGGAGCTGGGGAGTGACATGCAGCAAAGGCCATCGGGGTCGGGAGTCGAACCCGCGACACGGTATCGGGCTACATTGTAGCCTAGGTGCCTGGACCGCTACGCCAGCGGTCCAGGCCATTGCTACTTTTACTTAAGTAAAAAAAAGAAGAAGAAAGAAGTAAATTCTTCCAGCTTGGCGCCCTGGCCTGGCCTGTGCTCTGCTGGCTGCATGAGGGCTTGTTTACTGTGGTGTCAGAGCTCCTTTGGAGCCACTTCACCAGCATGTGTTGAGCGTGGAGCAGGTTTCGCCTTCTGTTTGTTTAACCCTCCTAACCCTGTCTACTTAGTGTATGAAGAGGGCCCGCGCACAGCCTTCCTAACCCTGTCTACTTAGTGCATGAAGAGGGCCCGCGCAAAGGCATCCACGTTTGTTCTTATTCTTTTCTCTTTTTTTTTGCCCCTTTCGGGCACATATGGCTACATTGATTAGAGGAAATCGTACGGATCAGTGCCAGGGGGAAGTAATTGAACGCGACACCCGCTTGACTTCATGTTTGTTTGGTTGGTCGGCCTGTCCCTTGTGTGGACATTCTGTCAGCAGCTTGTTTTCAAGGGGTTCAGTGGCTCCCTACATTGCCAGTGTCTTCATCACATTTGTCACAACCTGAATCTGCCAAAAAAAAACAGACAATAACAAAACGACAACAAACAAAAAACTCTGAATTGTTCCATCCTTTGCCTCTTGGAAGCCAAAACGACATGCAGTCCATCATGCGCTGTGTTCTGTCAAATATCCCTCCATCCCCTGTGGGAATTACTATAAAGGTAAGACATTTTATCCCCCTTTGATATGTTTGCTGATAGATCGTCCAACATCAATCAAGACGTAACACTTTAATTGAGGGCCAAGGAGCTGCTTGAGGCTAAAAAGCTTTTTATGCTTTTCATTTGTGATGTGAAACTTCAAACGTTTCTATTTTTTTTGTTGGTCTTTTTTTGGCAGAGCCTTCAGCCCACCACTGGCTCTGGCAGTGGGCTCGCATTAGGCTCTTTCCATTACAGGGCTAAAATAATAGGGGCCACACCAGAAAGAGATGCAGTCCATGTTTTATACTAGGTGCTAGCCGGCCGCTTTGGCAACCAGCCCCGTGGACCTGTGGCTACTGCGGTGAAAGAATGGGGGAGGGGATTTGCATGGAGGGAGAATTAGTACTTTGGTGGAAGGATGGTAGTAGTATAGTGAGGCTATTTCGGGGACTCAATGAGGTCTGGGTTTATTGCCCAGCTTTCTGAGGCCACAGCGCTGCAACAAAAGCATGAATAAGCTGTAGAGCGTGACCGATGCCAGATATTTTGGGTTCCGATGCCGATCCCGAGTCCTAGACCACCAATGGTTTGAACGCTGTTGTGTCAGATCAATCCATTCCAATCAATTAAAAAAAACTTCTGCAGATCTACTATCTAAGTAGATGTAGATCTGCTGTTTTTGATATTTCTAAAATACTGTTAAAAACATCCTGCCTAAAGATCTGTTCCTATCTGATGTGAGCAAAAATGGATATGAAATGCAGAAAAGTGTGGGGGTATTTTTCTCCTACGGTATCTCTGAAGGCTGTGATTTTGAAATGGAAATGGCTGCTGGCACAGCCTGGCAGTGGTGGAAAGTACATTTACTCAAGTATTGTACTATACTTAAGTAAACCTTTTAGGTACAGTACTGTATTAATTTACACATTTACTTGTACGCTTCTACTCCACTACAATTATTTGACAACTTTAGTTACTAGTTAGTAACTAGTTCGTAGTTTGCAGATGTAGATTATTAACACAGAAACATACATTAATCAATTAAGCCCAATGTTATTCTTAACATTTTTTAGCACTTTTACTTTGGCACTATAAGTATATTCTCATTTAAATACAGGCCTTTTACTTGAGTATTTTTGTATTGTACTTAAGAAAAAAATAATCCCAATACTTCCACCAATGGCTGCTGGCGAGTAGAATGAGAGGCAGCCAGCTACACCCCCCCCCCCCCTTTCCAGTGTGGAACTCTGTAACCCACCACAGCTGGCCTGATTTGGCCCAGCCCTGGCCCCTGTTCTTGCTTACCCTGACATTAATGAGCACCACAACAGTAATGGCTACCAGGGCACTGTGGTAGACTGCATGATATTAGAGGTTTGATTTGAGGTCTGTGGCATTTCTTTGTACTAATAATGTGTCGCTGACGTGAAATGTCGTTGTTTAGTTTTTTTTGGAACGTATCTTAAAGTTTTAAATTTAAGCTGTGTGTGTGTGTGTGTGTGTGTGAGAGTGAGTGTGTGTGGGGTTGGCTCACCTGTAGTAAGAGTGCATATCACGTCATGATGAATTGGCTGTATCAGTTGTTCTCAAACTTTGTAATTTCAAAGACCCCCCCCCCCCCAATAACTCTGAGAGTGTGCAAATGGACTCTTAAATCCTATGTACAGCACTTCATAAATCAGGTACCCACAGAGGTCTATACTTAATGGTCCCTTCCTTTTCCCCCTCTGTCTACACCAAATCGACAAAAACAGTCGAAGATCACATCACGACCGATCTGCTATTTTCAGCGAATGTTTGCCTATTTTCACAGAATGTGTGTGGAGTAAAAAAAAAGTAAGCTATGTCCATGGCTGACAGTTGCGCAGCGCGAATAGACTTTGTATTGACGCTGGTGTACACACAGCACATTTCCAGCGGTTGTATGTATGCGTATCATGTAGCCAGCACTTGTTCACTATAATGGACTCACACTGCGAGGCTGCTGTGATGGAAATATTGCCCCTGCAGTCAAGCTCGCTCGGCTGTTCCCCTGAAGCGCCAAGCATATAATAAAGATGGAAGGAAGCTCTTTATGTCAGCCCTCTGCAAGGAAACAGTCATCTGTAATTATCGCTTGCCTTTCAACCCTCATAGCAAACACAACAAATAAGTGCTGTAGCGTGACCTGGCAACGCGCTTCAGAGAAAACGCCTGTTTGCTTGTTTGCATGCTTGTTTGTTTGTGTTCTGGAGATCACGTGATCACGGTACCATAACACCCCCCCCCCCCCCCCAAACTCTACCCCTCCGAACTCCCCCCCCACCCCACTCCGGAGCATCAAGTGCATTTGAAGTCACAATGTGGAAGTCATTAGCCGCAAATCCCTACAAATATAATAACAGGGTGATTAGCCCTCTCAGAATTATCCTGCACTCTTTTTTTTTCTCTCCTCTTTTCTTTTTCTGAAAAGGCTGCTCTTGTTGCCGGGTTTGTGCGGTGTTCTGCGAGCTCAGGGCGAGTCCTTCTCCTCCTCCTCTGTTTCCCGGACTTTTTCTATTTGTAGATCTGCATATATTTTATAGGAGGAGGTTTTTCTTTTTCCCCCTCTCTTTGCCTTTCATGCGGTGGTAGTTCTGTTTCCCATCACAGCCTGTGATGAGACCACAAGAAAGGCCTGGCCCATGTGACGAGAGCACCACGGTCGCTTGGTGACAGGGAAATGGCGGGGTGTATGTATGTATGTATGTGTGTGGGTGTGTGTGTGTGTGTGTGTGTGTGTGTAGGGTGCTCTGAGGTGACGATAGCCCAATCAGTTCACCACTGGGCACCTCATCATGGAATTGGGAGTGAAACACACGGCCCCGCGCCACTTAACCCGTAGCGGGCCTGCTCTTTTTTTGTTGACGGATGTGTGGCCGTCCGCAGGGCTTTTAAATGCTCCATTCATCTTTATGATGGCCTCACTTATCTCGGAGTCCTTGCAGATCCACTACTTCCCATTCCCACCGCAAGCAAATGGTGCCTTAAGACCACATCAACCCCCCTCCGGCGGCTGCAAAACGCTGCCATATTTACCATCTCGTCCTGGAAGGCGAGCTTGGCCACAGCAGGCGGAGATGATTGCCAACAGCAGTTCCTTCCAAGCAGCCCGTGTGCAGACGAGCACCACCACTCCACTCCACTCCACTCCACACTTTAAAAAGACTCCAGACTGAAAGTACCCCGGAGAAGAGGAGAGGAGACATTTACTAAGTCACTTTATAGCTAATTTTGATGCAGTGCGTTTGAGCACTGCGCAGGGCAAAGCTCAGCCCATTTCAGTCTCACTCCACTCCTCTCACAGAGTCACTGTCTGAAGGGCACGGAGCTTATTTGGGATGCACTTGGTTACCCCTCTCTCTCTCTCTCCTGGCCTGATGCTATCCTCGCTGGCTGCAGCCCGGTCCGGCCCTGATTACTTTTTGGCGATGGAGTGACTCATACCCGAGGCCTCTGCCAGTACCAAGCTCTCCACAGTGATCAGTCTGCATTCCGTTCGCCATCCTGTCCAGACCTCCGTCAGCTCAAAAGAAAAACCCAAACTTGTCACATCTGCGTTTAGCTTGCGCTCTTACCATTCTCTCCTTTAACCCATTAAGACCTGGGGCCGATTCTACAAATGCCTTCTAAATCAGTAGTTTTCAAACTTTTTCGTGCCAAAATTATATGTATTTGGCCGTGGACCCCCATCTGAAAATGTTTTGTGCCAGGGACCCCCAGAAGAAAACATTTGTTAAAAAATCAAAAATTATTAAAAAATACTACTACAAAAACTACCAGATCTACAAGCTCACAACGTTGTGAGCTTGTTGTGGAATAGCGAAAATATTAAATGGGGCTTAAAGGACCACTTCACCTGTTTTCAACCTATCTTTATGTAATTGGTCATCACTAATGCTCATTATAATAAGGTACCATTTTTGTCTACTCGGTCTGTCTCTCAGAAACCCTCCTACCAGTGTCATCATCGAGCAGAACCTCTACTCTAAATATCAGCCCTGACAGTGTCTCCATGCCCCCCCCCCCCCACACACACACACACACACACACACACACACACACACACACACACACACACACACACACACACACACACACACACACACACACACACACACACACACACACACACAGACCAGACTCCCATAGGCATCACAGTACAATTGCGGCGAGAAGCCGAATCGCTGTCTTCCGTGAAGTCATGTTCCACTTCAGCATGATGGGTCTCAAGGTAGATTTACAAATCCGCCGGCTGATGTCTGTCTGTGCCGCCGAGGCGGAATTAATCTGCAGAGGGAGAGGAGCCATTTACAAAACACAAAGTGCCATCATAATTACAGGAGCCCAGCACCCCTGAAGCAGCAGCAGCAGCAGCAGCAGCAGCAGCAGCAGCAGCAGCAGCAGCAGCAGCAGTAGCAGTAGCAGTAGCAGCAGCAGCAGCAGCAGCAGCAGCAGCAGCAGCAGCAGCAGTAGCAGTAGCAGTAGCAGTAGTAGTAGTAGTAGTAGTAGTAGTAGTAGTAGTAGTAGTAGCTGTAGCTGTAGCTGATGGGCTCTGGATCAACAGCAACTCCTAAACGGCTTTAATTAAAAGCAACTTTGGCTCAGTCATACACCGAGAGCGCCCCTGGGCTTCTGATTTTGTACTCAGATGAAGTGTGGTTCTTTCGGGAAGTTGAAAGAACTGTGTGAACCGTGTGTGTGGACGGGCGTGTGTGCACCTGTGTGTACGCTATTGTGTGTTAATGTTGCAAACTTGTTCTTCGTAGGAAAATCTAGTACTGTATATGCTATGCTAAACTCATTGCATAAGGATAGGCAAAGTTGTGTATCTGTGTTGTTCACATTAGATCATAATGTGAACTAAACTAAATGCATTTTATCAGTATTATGTAGCTTTAATCCAACCCCTGCATCTCCAGCCATGGCCATTAAGGGTCTGGTGATGTCATCGTTCCGTTCGCAGGGTTTTCTTGGTTGAAATGTTCCAACCAGGCCCAATCAGCATCCTTTGAATGCGATGGCGTAATACAACTGCGCCAGACATTTCGAAACAACAGTGCAGGTGTTAGCATCATCCGTTCGTATCGATGCAGCTATTCAAGCGGATGTGAATAGAATCCCAGGAATACAAATATAGAGCGTGTATTTACTGATTGCCCCTTGATTCCTAAAAAAAGGCTTGTCAGCGACATCACCCCCTGTTCAGCAACACCTGTCTCATAAAGCAGCTGCAATAACTTCATTAATCAGACTGAATAATGAAGTGAAACCAAATAGAAATTGGGCTGAGTGTCAGGCTGATATGTATTTTGGCTATGTTTTTACTGTCTGTTTTACACTGTTTTGCCAGAGTGCCGAAAGCGCATTTTTATGCACATTTAATGGGCAATAAAGTTATATTATCTTATCTTATCTTGGTGTCAGACAGATTGGGAAACAGTCTGCGCTGAGTCTGAAGCTACAGTATGAACTGGCTCAGAATCTGTATCAGCTTTATTTGTCACATCACAGGTTTACAGGTGTAAATAAGGGGTGAATTATTTTTTGTTTGTTTGTGCACGCTCCATCATTTTGTAGCATTCCGTGAGAAGACAGAGCAGAAGGGAAAGATTCAAATATAAAACAAAGATATATACACACATACTGTATATATATACACACATACAGATAGCGTATGTGATAGCAGGTATGTACATGATGATCATTAGCATCATATGCAGGTGTGTACACGTTACACATTGACGGTGCCAATTTCCTCAGCTCCTGTTAACAAACTTGGGGGCTGACTTCCTGTCTTCCCCCGATTGTTCATTCGAGAACTTTGCTGTAGGGCTGATTTATTCCTCAGCCAAAACCAGCTATTTCTGGCGAGTGACACAGACTCACAGTGAGTGCGATGATGTATTCGGTCGTGACGCTGCTGTGGGTCAACCCGCGCGACCCTTGGCTGGGAGAGAGAGGTCCGTGGGGCGGGGGGATTGGGAAAGACACCTCCCTCTGCTGTGGTGGAAGAAGTACTATACTTACAGTATCAAAATTTGTCAGACTTATGTTTGAGCTACACCGTGAGCATTGTGAGCTTGTAGATCTGCTATTTTTAAAAAGTCAAACTATAAAGTAGGGCCTAATTGGTTAATGTATGTTTTCTGCAAAGTAACTTAAAACTAATGCTGCCAAGTAATTGTTGCGGCGGAAAACAAAAGTACAATATTTGCCTCTGAGCTGTAGTGGGGTAGAAATATACAGCACTGAAAAATGGAAAAGCTCAAGCAAAGTAAAAGTACCTCAAAACTGTACTTAAGTACAGTTACTTGAGTAAATGTGCTTAGCTACTCTCCCACCCCCTGTCCCTCTGTAAGTGGACAGACACCCAAGAAGAGACCGCAGAGTGTAGCAGCAGAAAAGAGGAGGGAAGAGGAAAACCAGAGGACAACGGAGGGAGGTGATAAAGAGCGAGCGAGTGGGTGGGAGGAAGCCAGAACAGCTTGAGTCTAATTTATACTTGGCTGCGCATCGTGTCGCGCACCACAAATACCCCGATCCACAAGCTCACAGTGCCATCACGCCGTGTGATACGTCGCGATCTTGTAGATCGGCTATTGACTAATTAAAAGTGTAACTCAGGCTTGGCTTTTTGGACTGCAAAGCGGGGGGAATCAGAAAGAGCCTTTTTGCACCACAGCTGGCTCACCATGGGGGCATAATGACTGTCACATTGCGAGGCATATGAGCTCATGCTCAACTGAGACGGCGTGGCGATGATGAAAGGGACCGGTCAATTGGCTCACCATGTACATAGCAACGAGAGCCTCCATGGAGACCGGCCAAAACACAAATCTTCTGCATGTTGTCGGGCGGAAACCTCTTATCTCCTTATTTCAACTTTTTATTGTTTTTTTTTTTTTTTCTTTATTAATGCCCTACTTAGTCATCTGCTAATTTGCCACTTTTGTGTGACACTGTAGAGTGTCAAAACAAAAGTACCAAATTAGCAGATCTACAAGCTGACTCGTCAGCTAATATGTGCTATTTTTTGGGGAAACAAATACGTGAGAGTGGTTTAAATCTGTCTGGGTTTTATAAATATTTAATCAATGAAAAGTATTGAAGTTGGTCCACAGGTTCTTTTCCATATCCTGAAAACCTTTAACAGTTTTGGACATAAAAGGTTTTCACCCGACAGCGCCGAAATGTGGAAGTCTGTTTGATTGGCAGGAAACGATAGCAGGCTGTTTAGTACCGTCCCATGTGTTCTCTCGCATTACCGCAGCCAAGCTAACGCCACTAAAGCTAAACGCAATTCTAAAGCGTCTAGAATGTGCATGTTATCGCATTGTCACAGCCGTTGCCCTTGTGACATGTCTGGATTGTTGTGTGTTTGTGTGAGTTTAAAGAGACAATAATTTTGTTTAAATAAAAACATATGTTGTTTGGTGTCAGATGTTTTTTTTGTGTGGATTGAGTCATTCTTAACGCCCTGGCTACATTGATTGAGCACCCTGGACAGTCAACAATTTAATGGTATTTATGAGTTCCTGCAATATAAATAATGACAATAATTTATTAGAGCGCTGAATGAATATCCCATTTTAATCAAAGCAGGAATTCAGACTTTGCGGCTAAAGTCTAATTTATTATGCTTCCTCATGCGGCCGCGTCGTGCGCCAAACATAGCCGACGTACAAGTCCACAACACAGCGCGGGTGCGTCGCGTCGTGGGCTTGTAGATCGCCTATGTTCGGGGCGCGCCACCGCCCTACGACAAAGTACAAGTCGGCTTTAAAACTCTTCCTGACAGGAGGTCGCCTGAGGCTGAGTGTGATGAGCTATGATGGCTCACTCGCCATTGTTTATATGACTTCTCTGTTTCAAAGAAGAAAAGACTCATTCCGACCATTGTTTTGCTTTGGGGACCATGCTCTCTCTCCCTCTTTCTCTCTATCCCACCCCCCCCCTTCTCTCACCCCCCCTCTCTCTCCATTTGTTCTCTCCTTCCACCATATGGTTGTCATATATTTCCTGGAAATTCAAACCATGTTTGCTTTAGCTGTATATCTGCAGGTCTTTTTTTTCTCTTTTCATTTTTTTTCTCCTTCTAAGCTCTTGTGAAACTCGGGTTGACATTAATTGAAACAATACCAAGTCATGATTGATCTCACTTTGACACGCTCGGGCCGATGTTACGAATTGAGACTGGGCAGAAACTACAACTTATATTCCTCGAGGCTTATCGTCTATTATCATTCCAAATGCATAACAACAACAAAAAAAAAACATTTAATCCAAGACCATCTGATTCAACATCTGATTCTCAAACAAGTGTATATAATAGATCTATTGGATGTCTGCCTGTAGCATGCCTGCTTAGAATCACTTATTCTGATCCTTATCTTAATACACTGTCTCTTTAACGTGGGGTCTCAGGACCACCAGGGACATGGACCCTGGTGGTCTGTAGCTCTGAGCGTGTACAAATGGAACCAAATGGACCCGGACGGGTCCATTTGGTTCCATTTGTACACGCTCAGAGCTAAATTAAAGCGGCACTATGTAACTTTCTTTTAATGAATAAAATGTAATTGTGTCCGATATATATGGTAGAGTATGTTAATACAATATAACTTATACAATTGGGGTGGTTGTATTTTGTCTCCATGCTCTTCTATTGAGACATTTAGATTGTGTCAAAGGTCATGTCTCACCTATAGACATAGGATCTGACACGAAGATTAAATTTATCCCCTGAGCAAGCAGGCAGGCACTTATTAGCTCAATGGTAAAAAATGGCAGCGCTTGTGCAGGAAACCGGGTTCAAATCTGGGGCAGAAGAGGAAAGTTACGTAGTGCAGCTTAACACTGTGTAGATTGGGATCACAGAGATTAAAAAGGGGGCAAAAAAAGGCCATCAAATGGGGGTCCGTGGCCTATTAATAATGCATATCAAACGGAGGGTCCTTGAAATTAAAACATTTGAGAATGGCTGTCATAATTAACCCTTAGTAGGTGTCACACACAGACAAAGCTCTTAAACACTCTCTCTTGTACTCTCTCTCTCTCTCTCTCTTTCGCCCAGAGTGCTACACTGCTAATGGAGAGGACTACAGGGGCGTCCAGAACCAGACCAGCCTACAGGCGGGGAAGCCCTGCCTCTTTTGGAACGAGACCTTCCAGCACCCTTACAACACCCTGAAGTACCCCAACGGAGAGGGGGGGCTGGGGAGCCACAACTACTGCAGGTGAGGGAGGCCCACCCACACCTCTGGAACGGGGGGGGGGGGTAGTGCTGAACAAGCCTCTTGTGGCCAGCGTTGCCAGACTTTTGCGAGAGAAACAAGCGACTAGGTCTATGAAAACTTAAGCCCAAAAGAAGCGACTGGGTCACATGAGCACTTCAAACCTATATACGTTGGCTATTTTGAAAATAGCCGATCTACAAGCTCACAACGCGTTGCAGTTGTGATCTTGTAGATCTGCTATTTTCAAAAAAAAATCTTGAGGAAAAGAAAGTGCAAAATGTGGAATATATGAAACATTTTAACAACACACATCTGGTACGGGGGGCCCTGGCACAAATTATAATTTCAGATGAGGGTCGGTGGACAAATACACATTAATTTGGGTGTCCCTGACATGAAAACGTTTGAGAACCACCGGTTTAAACAATAATCAAACAATTTGGAAGCAAGCCCAAAATAAGCAAGTACACTTTAGAAACAAGCCCAAAAAACCTCAACCCGCAACTTACTAATATTTACAAGCAACTTTACAGAAAAACAAGCCCGAAGTCACTTATAATAAGCAGACCTCGCAACACTGCTTGTGACGAACCGAGTGAACTGTGGCGTGCCATCTCTAACGTATTTCACAGGTTCTGGGTTTGTTTCCATGCGCTACGGCCTGGTTTCAGGTAAGGTTCTCGGAACCTCATTTGGGCCCTGCTGAGGACATAGTAGTTACCGGAACTAGTACTTTCACATGTTTTCTAAACTCAAAGCAGATCAGCTATTTGCTGCTTTTTTTTATTAGTTTTATTTATAAAGTACCTTCCCTGGTTCTGGTTATAATGGAAACCTAAACAAGAAACCATCACAGAACTTCACTGGTTCTCGAGTACCAGGTTTTATGGAAGGTTCTGGGTTACCCTTTGTCGTCTTTGAAAGTGTCATGCCTGATTTGCAGTATATTTGGTTATGTGCCACGTCCCGCATCCGAAAATAGCAGATCTGCAAGCTCACGCACAACATGTCGCAGCGTGACGCGGTCCTATAGCGCCTCATATCTGCAGGCCATATCCTACACTACAGCATTATTTTTGAGTAGTACTTCCGTATAGACAGACATTGTAATGACAACGGAGCTACCAGAGGCTGCCAAAAAAAGATGACTAAAATGAATAAAACAGTATGACTTGAAGTTAATGTGCTGAATTCATAATGTACCTTTGTATGTTTGCGTCCCGGGGGAGACACCTGCCCTAAGACACACTTACGTCACTGACCAAGCTTATGTCGTGGCTGTGGGGCAGAAACCTCATATCTCCATCTTTTAACTTTTTGTATTTTTCCGTAAATTAACGCCCTACTTATGATCACACTACAGCGTCACACAGAGCATCAAAAGTATAGCAGATCTGCAAGCTCGATAAGCGGAGCGAAGCGACACGTTTTGAGCTTGTCGATCTGCTGCCTTTGCTGGTTTTTGAATTTGAATCCTGAAAAGTAATGCTCTGAAAAGTAAAGTTTTGGATATATGAGGTTTCCACTTGACAGAGACCACCTGACATCTTCCTAGCCTTTCAGACATGACTCATAGCCGAGACCACTAGACCAAAACGTTTGAAAAAAACGTTGAATATTTGAATACTTTTGACTGTTATGATGACGTGCCCGAAATATAGGGATTTATGGTTGAAAGTGGAAGAAAGCAAGTTCTGATTTTGTGCAACATGTTTACAAACAGATAAGGCCTGTAACCCCCCCCCCACCTTGTGACCCCAGGGTAAGAAACGCTGGCGCAGACACAGAAGTCTCCTCCGCCTGTTGCCCCGAAAGGTTCCAAAGATCAGACATTACATTTCACTTCTGAATGTTTTATTAGTGGATATCCCAGCAGAACGTGCAGTCCTGTCATCACAAGGACGCAGCCACTGCTTGAAGAGAGTTTGCACAAGCAAATCTCCATCCCTCATCCCAGGAATGTCAGGGGGACAGAACATGGGCGGCCTTGGGTCTCCAGACAAACCCCATCCCATCCGTCAGTCATGCCCCATGTAGGACTGTCAACGTTTGCATGCATGACTGTCCAACTTGTGTATTTGTATTGAGCCGCACTCCTTCGCGAGTCAAGACAAATTTCAACGCAGACTTCCAGAACAGTGGCTTGGCCCAGATAGCCGAACCATGAGAGAAATCGTACATCTCTTTCCCCCAAAAGCCTCTGAAACGTTTTCTCTAAGTCATGGTCGTAAACTCATAAAGCAACAATGCTTTGAAGTGGCAATGGACGGATTTGTTTAAACTTGGCCCCGGACGGCAATTCTGAAGATTTATGCTTAGGGATATATACAGAGGATCGAGGAAAGCTTTCGCCACACATTAGAAGCTTATTATATTCGACAAGTAGGGCAAAAATGGACATCTTCATTGTTTAGATTTGACATTTTTTGGCAATTGTGATACAGTGAGAAATTATTTTTTTTCTCTCCACACTAACAGACCATGGCTTTGTTACTTCTTGACAGAAGGGTTTCAGTCAGTAGACTCCGGTCAGGATTGACGCTCAATCTATTTCCGTCCCCCGGACCTCTCAGACTGTCAAAAGAGTCACTCATCAGCAATACACAGTGAAATCCCCAGTGATCATTTAACAATTTGTAACTCTGAGAGTGTACAAATGTGTCTGAAAGTGTACCTTTGTACTTTTTCAGACAGGGTTTGATTTGTTGGGAGAGGGGATATGGGGGGAAATCCATGCCTCTGCTTTTGATATCCTCGCGTCCGTCCGTCCGTCCGTCCGTCCGTCCGTCCGTCCGTCCGTCCGTCTCTCTGGTCATTCATTTTTTTGTCCCCGGTGCGGATATGTTTTATCCCTACTTCTGCTCAGACTGAATTACATGTTTGGTTATTATCGAATGTGTCAAAACGGGCTCATTCTTTTTTCAAAAATTGTGAGAATAGGAATTCCTCCAAGCTCACAACGCATCACGACAGGAGACGTTGTGAGCTTGTAGAGCTGCTATTCTTGCCATTTGTCATACTAAAAACTATATAGGGTTTAAGTGTTTTAGTTTTTTTTCATAGTTTTTTTCCCTAATCGAACCCTGCTCTAAATGAACACTGACGATGTTACTGTGTAGTGTGGAGACTGAAGTGGCTACTTGATTCTCAATAGATAAGAGATGGCCTTTACGAGGAGCTCACACAAGCCTTTGTTATATGGCTGTATTCCGGATTCTATTTCCCTCCAGGAATAGGTGGAGAATGTAGGGGGGTTTGCGAAAGTGATCTCCTCTTTTCATTTAGTGTGTGTGTGTGTGTGTGTGTGTGTGTGTGTGTGTGTGTGTGTGTGTGTGTGTGTGTGTGTGTGTGTGTTGTGGCATACTAAAGGTGAATGTACACATACTTTCTCGCAAGGGTTAGGTTGGTATGACAAAAATGAGACGTTTCTGAACAAAATTCAGAAAATGTAAAAATAAAAGGCTTTAACTGAGCAGTGTGTGGAAACTATACTGTAGGTTTGACACAGGTCTGCACCATTGATTCAGAATCATTCTCATCTTTATTGTCACTTGAACTCACACACAGGTTTAAAAGAATGGGTGACATTCTTTTTTTGTGCGAGCTCTCAACATCGCAGTTATAAGAAGGTTAAGATAAGACCTTTTATTGATCCTGCGGGGGAAATGCAGTCGCCAGAGGCAGCACAGCAGTTAAGATACAGTTACAGGGCAATAGAAAGCTGTAGATCAGTGGGGTCCGGGGACCCCTAGGGGTCCTTGAGATGGGGGTTCCAGGGAGGTCCCCAGTAAAGGTTGTTGATACAGCGTCACAATAATTTCAATCACTTTATCCATATTTTATACATTGGCTATTTAAAAAATTGCAGATATACTATCTCAGAGTGCTGGGAGCTATTTGTGAATATTGAAAAAATAATCTTGAAAGTATTGGAACATTTTGAATAATTAAAAAAAAATCTGAACACAAATCTTCTCTTTTCAGATCCGCGGCCAAATACATATCAATTTGGGCGTCCTTGACATAAAAAAGTTTGAGAGCCACTGCTGTAGATAGAGCAGTTAGTGGCAGGAAAGTACAGAGGTCATGGAAGGACATTAATATGTTCTTTGTTACTGGCAACAATGATGAAACCTTTGTTCCCAGCTTTCCCCCTATATGACGTGCACGCGTCCCACAGCCGTGGAACATGCATACTGTACATATTTGATCGGCGCTGGGCTAGCCGCGAAACATGCTTGTACGCACAGGGCTCAGTGTGTGTACGGTACATATTTATGTTTAACTAAGTGTGTATTTGTGTGTGTGTACGATCATTCACATGCATGCATATGAATGTACACGTACTATATGCATACATTGTCCATGCGTATACACATGTACATGTATATTTTGTGGTGTGTGTGTGTGTGTGTGTGTGTGTGTGTGTGTGTGTGTGTGTGTGTGTGTGTGTGTGTGTGTGTGTGTGTGTGTGTGTGTGTGTGTGTGTGTGTGTGTGTGTGTGTGTGTGTGTGTGTGTGTGTGTGTGTGTGTGTGTGTGCACAAATGCACTCATGTGCCCTAAGAGGGAGAGTGCTCCCACCACAGACTGAGAACCATATGGGGAAGGGACAACAAAATTTGGATTTCAAAACACCTTATTTACATCTGTGGCCTGTGGCTAGTCAAATGATGTTTCCAATGCACCCCCCACCCCTAACTATCCCACTTTCTACCTCTAGCACTAACAATTCTCTCTTCGCTCGGCCATGTCTGTCTGGTCTCCATCTCTCTTCGCTGTCCTTTTTTGGCACAACAGTTGAACTGCAACCTCTCAAAATAAGCGGTATGACCTATATCGGGAAGGGGGTTAAGCCCGGTTGAATAGCCAATCTACAAGGCCACAACGCGTCGCAATTGCGATGCGTTGTGAGCTTGTAGATCGGCTATTTTTAAGCATGTGACGCTGAGCTTTAAAGTCCTTTCCACAGAATCTCTTCAACGGGAAAAAGCCGATCTACAGTACAAGCTAACAGCGCGTCACAAAGTTCGCAACCAGAATAGGGCCACTGGGGTTCAAGTGGTTAAAGTGAAGGATATGGGAGAAGGAAAATGTGATGAAATGGGGCGGGTGTTGGGGGGGGGGAATGGAGGGGGTGGCTGTCTGATCCCAGCGCCAAGGGGGGTTTTATGAAGCGAGGGCTGAGGCACAGGTGGATAACACGAGGCTAAGAAACATCGCATGTCGTTACTTGAACACACGTCTCCGAGCGGGGAGCGGATGTACAGGGATTAGAGAGGCGTACATGTGTGTGTATGCTGCGTACAGTATGTGAACGTGTGTGTGTGTGTGTGTGTGTGTGTGTGTGTGCGCGTGTGCGTGTGCACACACAGCTCAGACAGTGTAGCAGGTGCAGTGGGGGCGATGGGATATCAGGATTGAAGGAAGTGGGTCTCATAAACCCCTCTGTTCTCATCTCATTGGAGGGTTTTCCCCAAACCGATTGAGTTGAAAGAGCTCTGTGATACTAGAGAGAGAGAGGGAGCCCTAATAGTCCCCAGTTTTCATCTTTACGGCTCTCCATAAAATAACCCAGTGAAAACAGAGAAGAAATTTGGCTGAGGGAAACCTCATATTAATCCCCCCCCCCCCCCCCCCCCCCCAAAAAAAGGAGAGCGAAGTCCACTCCTATGCTAGCTTGGCCAAGAGGCTAAACAAGAGTCATTAATCGATAAATATGTACCGTACGGGTCCATATTTACACTCTCAGGGTTAAATTAACCCTGCTCTTGTGACGTTATCGGATATAATCACTTTGAGCTTATACGACACTTAGATAGTCCTTAGATAGTCCTCTGATCTTTCTCGAGGAGTTAAGGACTGTGCCAGAGACATTGCTGAAACAGAAAGGGTAGAATGTACTCTTCCCGCGCACCGAGACTGGACTCCCCTCTGCTGTCTGCTCCATTAGTACGAGAGTGTGAATTGTGTGATGGTTTGTTCGGCTGTTCACTGAGTGGCCATTTCCTGGTCATTTGTATGCAGGTGTGTGCGTGCGCGGTGCGGAATTTACGAGTGTCCACTATAGCTGTGTGAATGCCATTCCCACAAACGGATGGGATAATGGCAGTGTCGGAGTGAGTTATGTTCCTTGCCTTTATTGTAATTGAAGCCCCACGATGTCAGGTGTAAATCTGAGATCATGGCTTTCCATCACACGGCCATCAACAATACAACACGGTCCACCTGGATGTAGCATGGGCCATGTGAACGCAGCACAGGTCACTTGAATGCAGCATGGGCCACATGAATGTATAGTATGGGCCACATGAAAGCATGGGGCCATCTGAATGCAACATGGTCCACATGAACGCTGCATGGGCTACCTGAATGTAGAATGGCGCCTACCTGAACGCTGTACAGGGCCACCTGAACTGAATGAGCATTCATGTGATGTTTGACCAGAATGCCATGCCGTACAATTCTCAGCGTTAAAGCTGCAATCGGTACAGCGAATCGGTTTCATGTCCTACCCCGGGATTCGAAACTGCTTCTACCGCCTGGCGCCTGCCAGACCAAACTTCTACCGCTCTTCCAGGACGGAATACCCCGCTTGGCCAGTGGAGACATTGTGCTTATGAGCTTCAGGCAGTACTACTTGTCAACCAGTAGGTGTACCTACCTGACAACAGAGTTGGAATTTCTCGATGGAAGGGAGACCACCTCGCAACCACTGAAGATGTTCTGCTTATATTGTATACCATTATATGTATTGGTATACCATGGTATACAGATATGTTGGAATGATGTTTTATTCATTAAAATACGTCCCAGCTTCAATTTAATACTGAGTGGAACCAAATGAACCCTTATGCGGGTGCATTCACTTACGGCGTTGCAAATGGACAGATTAACACCAAGGATTTGACTGTGCATGTGTCAACACGAGGGGCCTTGTTAGTAACAGTTGGTACAAGCACCATGTCTCCGGGCTACATTGACAGATCCTAATCCACCGGGCG
>NC_137608.1:17926622-17996622 GCF_963280865.1 Gymnoscopelus braueri | reverse complement strand
CCCACAAAAGGTGAAACGGGATAGCAGCAGAGCCCCGGGGCCTTTTCAAGATGCTACAATAAAGTGTGTCAAAAAAGAAAAGGACAGGTCTCTCCAGCAATTACTGCCAAGTCTGGAAAAAGAACTGCAATGTCATTTTAGAAGGTGTGTTTTTTTGTCTGAGTTTTCTTTTTTTTTTTACTGGGTGTGATTTAATAACAACCTAACAGGCCTGATATTGCAATGGTATTGCGGCAACGGCCCCAAAAGGGGGGATAAACTTTATTTATTATCAGTTATTTACAACTGGCCAGGCTTTATTTATCTTCTTAATAAAAGACTGGCCTTTTATAATGATGACCTCGGAGATATGGCGCTTTGCTCAAAGCCCACAGATATTGGCGTACGCCCCCCGGCCCATGTCTCCTCCCCTTTGTCAGTGAAACTGAAAGGCAAAAGAAATGAAGGGTGGGGGGGGCTGTCAGAGCCTTATTATGATGGGTTAAAAGTGCCCTGGTGAGGTTCAAAGTGGCTGTAGTCCCCAGACAAAAGCATGGCCCCATTGCCCACCCCCTTTTCAGGTCTGTGTCTGGCCCCAGAACAAAGACCCCCGCCCCATCAGAGAGCCACGTTAAGGCCCCTGACTGACACGCATGACCTGGCCCCTGGAGCACCGCGGGAGGAGGCTAAGTCAACAAGCATCCGAGCGATGCTAGCGGGGGTGTGATTGACTGGCCTGAGATAATCTCCCTCTGTGATGTTACTGGGGTGTTCAGCCCTGAGTGCCGCGGGTTGTGCAATTTCTCCTCATCTTTTTGTTTTCCTTTTCCCCCTGGTGTCCTTCTCCACCTTCTCTCTTCATCCCTGCTCTCTTTTCCTTCCCCTCCTCTCTTTGTGTTGCCTTCTCCTCCACTCCCCATCTTACCTTTCTTTTCACACACACACACGTCTCCTCGCTTGCACCTCCTCCTCCTCCGCCCCCTTCTCACGCAATCGTCTCCTTCCTCGTCTCCGCAGGAATCCCGACGGCGACGTGCAGCCGTGGTGCTACATCGCCGACCACGAGGATGGCATCTACTGGCGATACTGCGACATCCCCACCTGCCAGAGTAAGGATGACTGCACTTATATTGTACCGTACTGTACCGCAGTGGTTCTCAAACCTTTTCTTGTCAAGGACCCCCCAATTTGAGATGTAATTGGCCGCGGACCCCCATCTGAAAATGTTTCATGCCAGGGACCCCCAGAAGACAATATTTGTAAAAAACGCCTTCAAGACTTAAAAAAAAATTCAAAAATTGCAGATGTACAAGCTGGCAGCTATTTTTGCATAGCCAACGTAAAAAATATGGAGACATTGGTCAAAATGATTGTGATGCTGTGTCAACAAATTTAGCTGGGAACCCCCTGGAACCCCCCCCCAAGGATCCCAGACCCCACTTTGAGAACCGCTGCCATACTGTACCGTACCGTACCATCTTATCTCTGCTCTTAATACTTGCTACTGCTTTGAAAATAGCATTTTTCGGTGCGCGACACGGGCGCAACCAAGTATAAATGGGGGATCAGAGCCACATCAGAGGGCTCTGCCTTTTTGCATGACTCTGTTCATCTGGCCTGCCTCTCATGAATAGCTTTTATAGACGTGTCTGGCTTGTACACGACCATTATCATCTATAAAAGATAAGATAAACCTTTATTGATGCCTGGAGGGAAATTCAGGTGGAATAGCAGACACAACAGGGAGAGAAACACAGCAGAGGTACAGGTAAGAGTAAGAGTCACACCAAGATAAATAATAATAATAATAATAATAAAAAGATACTATTAAACACTGAGTTGCTGGCCCTAGATATGCGTACTGGAACTCTGAACAAGTGAATGTACAATCTACCAATAAATGCACATTGAATATACTGTATGAATCAATATACTTGTACACAATGCATAGTATATTAACAGTCTATCAACACTGAGTATATGAATGAGTATATTTACAGTCTGTCAACAATGACTATGTTAATGATTAATGAATGAGTATTATATTTACAGTCTATCAACAGCGAATATGAGAATGAATACATTGTATATATGGTCTGTCAACAGAACTTCAACTTGTTTTTATCTGGATGAATATACAATCTATCAACAGACTAAGAATGAATACACAGTTTCTCAATAGTTATCCTGAACAGGCATCTGTCCACGTTTAGCAATGTACATCCTAATGGTACATAATGGATATTCGTTAGAGTTCATATACTGTCCATTTAGGGGTCAGCTGTCAGAACCTGAAACAGACAGTGCAGTTCTTAAAGTTCTCATAATGGGGATCAAGCTTGGTTGTGGAGCCTGATGGCTAATGGCCCAAAGGACAAGTACAGTAACTTTGTGGTGTGCTGAGGAGGAGGATGAGTCTGTTTGCTGAAAGTGCTCCTCGTCTTCGCTAGCTCAACTTAATGGATGGGAGTGGTTCTCCAGGATAGCATCCTGCTTTCCTCCTCCCATCTGCAACCACCTCCAGATTGTCCGGTTCAACTCCAACTATGGAGCTAGCCTTGCTCAGCGGCTTGTTCGGTTTGTTGGCATCCCTTATGATTGATGTTGGACAACGGCTACTGCAGACTGGTAGAGTATCTGCGGCAGCCTGTTGCGCACGTTGAAGGTAGTCAGTCTAGTCCAGTCCAGTTTATTGTCTCCAGGTGTACGCTCTGTGGGGTGCAGGTAGCTGATTGCATCATCCACACCAATGTTTGCCTGGTGTGCGAACAGCAGGGGGTCCCGGGTGAAGTTTGTCAGGGTTTTTGACAATGATTGACCATGATGAATGAATGCACTGGGGGGGGGGGGTGCTTTGCCTGTAAAACCAGCGAGTGGATGACATCGCATGTGTGCGCCGCCACAACACTCAGTGGGACGTAAACAATAATAGCAATGGCGTGTGAGAATTCTCATGGCCAAAAAAATGCTTCTAATTGCCTGCCGTCATGCCTACCCCTGCCTTGCCTGGGCCTGCATTCACCTCAGTGTGAGCTGCCAGTCACCGGCTGACGCCGGTTCTGTGCGTTCGTGTGTATGTGTGTATGTGTGTATGTGTGTGTGTGTGCGTGCGTGCGTTTGTGTGTGTGTGACTGTGTGTGATTCCCTTTGGCTTTTTTAGCTTGTATTGTCATGTTTTTGCACAGAAGTATTCAGAGGCATGCGTCTATGTGTGTGTACATGTTTGCACATCTACATACATAATGCATGTCTAGGTATACGTACACGCTCGCACGCGTGTGTGTGTGTGTGTGTGCCTCTATGCATCCGCCTCTATGCATCCGCCTCTATGCATCCGCCTCTATGCATCCGCCTAGTCTCAGCAGTTTTGGATGATAGATCTCCTGGTGTCATATTAGCTGTCATTCAGGGAGGCTTCTGTGCATCGTTTCTACCGGCTTGGCAACGACTCACAAAGAGCTGGCTGTTTTTTTGTTGTTGTTTCTTTAATCCCATCACATACTTACCTAAGCTAACCTTTTAATTATAGGTGTTGAAAATGAGCTGGGGGTGGGTGAACCCACAGCCCGTTTCCACACCAAAGAACAGGTTTTTTTTTTCTTCTCCTTCTTCTTCTTTTAAACGTCCACATGCAGCGTTAGTTTGGGATGCGGCTTGTCTGGGTTTTCGAGAAAAAAGAAAAAAGCCAAATTCAATCGCATTTCAAGCACTTGAAAAGAAGGATTATACTATTACGAATTTGCACAGCACCTTACATTGCTGACATTTCTAATAATGAAAAGAAAACACACACACACACACACACACACACACACACACACACACACACACACACACACACACACACACACACACACACACACACACACACACACACACACACACACACACACACACACACACACACATCTTTCATTCTGGATTGCTGTGCTATAATGAAAGGTTATGTTTTGTGAAAGCACACCATAATGATTAGAAGAGTTTCAGCTGGCGGCGTGCTTTGAAAACACTTGTGAGAAACCGGCATTGGGCCTAGTTTCAGACTTTTTGTTGTCTGAGACTTTGTTTGGGATTTGGCTTTTGGATTTTCCACATTGGTATTAGACCAGGGAGAAGCCCCGTTTCCCCCTCAGGGCAGTACAGTACGCGTGACTACAGCCTAATGTCTGATGAATGGCCATAGACCCATTCAATCATCTAATAATTGCATGTCTGGCTGGACAACTTGGGCCTGGCTACCTACTGTACTGCCCGTGTATTGTTTGTCAGTGTGCATGAATGCGAAGGTCTACTTTGTGTGTGTGTGCGTGCGTGCAGTGGTGTAAAGTAACTAAGTACATTTACTCAAGTACTGTACTTAAGTACAATTTTTTAGGTACTGTTACTTTACTGGAGTATTTCCAATTTCCAATACTTTTACTTTTACTCCACTACATCTCTGAGGAAAATATTGTACTTTTACTTAGTTACTTTGCAGAGATACATTTTTACATTATAAAACACACATTAACCACTTCAGCCCTATTTCATACATAGGCTATTTGAAAATAGACGATCTACAAGCTCGATGCGACGCGTTGTGAGCTTGTAGATCTGCTATTTTCAAACATTTCAGTACTTTTACTTTTGGTACTTTAAGTATATTTTGATGCCAATACTGTTGTACTTTTACTTAAGTAACATTTTGAACACAGGCCTTTTACTTGTAACAGAGCACTTAAGTAAAATATCTGAGTACTTCTTCCACCACTGTGTGCGTGTCAGTAGTCTGCGTGCATGCATGAATGTGTGCACCTAGAGTTGTGTTGTGAGCTCGCAGCATTGGGCTTTTCAACTGACCTATTTCACAATGTGCATTTAGCGGCCCGTCCGTGCCAAGAACCCCACCTTTATGTCCCGGGGAAAAAAAGGAGAGAGCAGAGAAGAGTCCATTCCTTATCTCTAGTGAAACGAGGCCAGCCTTTGTTGCCGATGATGGCCTTCCAGCTTCCAGTTGTGCGCTGTCTACTCTGTTACCCATCCATGCGGCATGCGTCCCAGTTCTCTGGCTAACAGCGGGGGGATCATCGCCCGTATCGGATGGTACCTAGTCTCTCTCTCTCTCTCTCTCTCTTTCGAGCCAGACTGTTGGCTCACTTGATATTCAAATGCTTCCGCCTATCACGCCTAAACAGTCTGTGCAACGGAAGCGCTGAAAATGAGGAGGAAAATGAGAATGAAGGGAATGAAGCGCCAGGAATAAAGCCTCCCTGAATGACAGCTAATGACGCCAGGAGATCTTTCATCCAAAACTGCTGAGACTAGGCGTATGCATAGAGGCAAACACACATAACACTTATTTTCACAATTTTTGCATGCCTATTTTCACTATCTTAGCATGACACTGCTGTGCGACAAAGTATAAAATAGTGCTCAAGTGGTTAATTGATTTGTTGATGTATAAAAAAACCTGCGCTTCTCGAGTATTCGATTAATGGAAAAAGCAATCAAAAGAATAATCGCTAAGAAAATAATGGATAGTCTGCGGGCCCTGTGAAGTGGATTGCACTGTGAAAACACAGCCGCTCAGTCGAGGCGGTTTCTCCCTCCGGGGCCAGACCAGACCGAGCAGAGCTCTCAGACATGAAAAGCCTTCCGTCTCATCTATTGTGAAACCAGAACGGCCACGTGGTGCCGCACCTTCTGGCGGTGCCTGTTTTCTGTTCTCAATCTGGTGTGTCTGAAAAGCGGCACGGCTGCAAAGTGAGAAGAACGCGCTGATGCTCCGTCAGCGTCGCGCTCGGTCTGCGGCCGGGGCTTAGAGATGGCTCAGAACAACCAGCGTTGCCAGATTCTGTGAGAGAAACAAGCAACCAGGTCTAGGAAAACCAGCCCAAAAGAAGCGACTATGGGCCACTATGAGCACTTTAACATATACATCAGCTATTTGAAAATAGCAGATTGACAAGCTCACAACGCGTCGCGATGCGACGCGTTGTGAGCTTGTAGATCGGCTATTTTCAAATAAAATCTTGCGGGGGAATTATAATAAGCAGATCTGGCAACCCTGCTCAGAACCCCTGGTCGGTGGTGGCTCGCCAGGGAAAATGGGCACAGCATGGCTTTTGTTTTCGTTTAGTCTGTCTTTTGTTTTGTCTGCGACCTCAGTTTTGTCTATCCTTTTTCTTTTTGTGCCCATGGTCTTTGTTGTAGCTTCCCTGTCATCTGAGGCAATGCCACCCCGGGCGAGGGGGGTGACACGCCCTGGTGGCGTGCGCTTGTGCCAGACAGTGAGGTCACGTGAGGTCAGAGCGAAACACGCAGTCGGTCAAAGTGGATTATAGTGTACGCTGAGACATTGTTGACCCTGGTAATCCCTCAAGGCAGGAGTTACCGTGTGGTTGAATAACGTCAACAACACTTCAAGCGGTGCTCGGTTTTTCAAAATGGTGGGACGCTCTACTGTACAGATTGACATAATAGCCAGTTGCTGTTGTCATTCTGGCTCAGTGGGTCTCAAAGTGGGATCCGGAAATCAAGATATTTAAGTGCATTTAAGGCGTTATATAGTCCCGTATCTTGTCCTTTATTCCATAGAGTGGACAACTGTCCAAAGTTGTTTCTAGAAGTTTGGCGCTATTAAGAAATGGCTAATGTATTGTTGCATTCTTCTGCTCTGCCCTCGTGGACGAGGGCAGAGCAGGGCTAATGGTGTGGCACCGAGGGACACCACGCTTAATGAGGTGTAAGCGATTGGACTGATAAATCACAGTAGCTTCTGGCCAAAGCAGTGTACTCCAAACTAGTGGTGGTTCCCGTGGTGCACAGGATGACACAGTGTGCAGTGTGTTGTTAAGAAACCTTGTGAACTTGTAACGGCGTGGCTCTGCAAGAGGCCACTGGTCTTTGACAGGGTCTGTTTGTCTATTTGTGTGTGTGTGTGTGTGTGTGTGTGTGTGTGTGTGTGTGTGTGAGTGTGAGTGTGAGTGTGTGTCCGAAGCTAATCTTGCAAATCGCTGCACCAATCCGTGGCAAACTTTGTATGTATGCTGCCAGTAGGCCACAGAAGTACCTCCTCCATTCATTTTATTTCCACATAATAGTATGTTCAACTTTTTTCTAGAGCTTTAACTTTTCAACAAAAATACGTTGTGTTTCTTACTTTCTTACTAATAATACTAATACCAATATTTTCTGGGATAAAAATGTGTTACGGCAAAATATTTTCCATTTGTAGGCTAACAAAGATTCCCTTTACTGACTTGTTCCATCTCTGTCTGTCCAGTATGTCGAAGAACCTGCTCTTTGAGCGGAAACTAACTAAGTGACTTGAACGGTGAAAGTGTCAAGTTTACTCTAGAAACATGACATGACATGTCACTGTCAAAAAAAAAGCAAAGAAGGCTTTGGTGTGACTGCCTTTCTTCAGCTGGCATGCATTTAGTTGATGGGATCCCGCCAGCAGAATGTGATTGACACAGAGTGAAATTGTCAGTCCTCAAGGCTTTGCCCTCGACAAAGAGGCTTTGATGTTTTGAAGCTAGTCTCTCATGTGACCAAAGGTAAAACTTGCAGTTCCTCCACCTTGGGGAAGCATGTGGCTCTGCATGTATGCTAAGAGTTCAGAGACTCTTTTACTGCACTGTGGTTCTCAAACTTTTTCGTGTCAAGGACCCCCAAATTGATATGTATTTGGCCGCGGACCCCCATCTGATTTTCTTTTTGCTAGGGACCCCCAGAAGAGAAGATTTGTGTTAAAACATTCAAAATGATATATCTGCTGTTTTTGAATAGCCAAAATATAAATGGATAAAGTGGTTCAAATGATTGTGATGCTCATGCTATATTAACTACTTTTGCTGGGGACCCCCTGGAACCCGCCCCAAGGACCCCTGGGCGTCCCCGGACCCCACTTTGAGAACCAATGTTTTACCGTTTTGATAGAACAACATTGGAACAGTGTGGGAAGCTTCATTATTTTTCTATCCCATTCACACGATTCTAATCCAGAATATTCAACGATCATTTCTCAAGAGCACGCTGCACCGGATGATGTTGTTTATTATCCTTGGTACAGTAGGTACATATTTCTATGACAGCGTTCCCAACATGTCACCGTCTTTTAAGCAAGACACTTTTACATCTTGATTTACCGCGTAAATGTCACACGTCGTACAGTGTACCTTTTGATTGATTCCAACCATTTAAGGATTGCCTGATTAAGCCCGTCCATCACAATGGAACCATAGATGTAGTGCTGCTCCACACATCCACATTTTGGCAAGCTAAGCAGCCCCGCCCTGCACACGGTAAAACAAAGCAACTATGCACTTGGCGAAGGTTTGATCACTGCGCGTTGATGGAAACACGCAGCAATGATATATATATACCGCCTTTAGCAGGATTGACTTATTAACAACTTTCAACCTGCCATTCCTATTTTGGGCATGGCATTTATAGATGAAGACTTCACTTTTTTTTAAACATATAGAGCAGTGATTCTCAAACATTTTCATAAACTTGGTTTAGTAATTTTGAACAATATTTAAAACGTGACGTTTTATTAAAAAAAATACATATTATTGCAATGGCTTCATTTTCAGCATGCTAACTTTTCAGGGGGAGAGAAAGGCTGTAGTTTCTATTAGTTTGGAATCCCTGCATCGACGATATCATTGGCTGGCAGGTTTCCGAACTGTCCATAGCCCACCAATGAGACGCAGAGTGAATAGACGCAAAATTGTGGCGTCGTATAATGAGCTGGGGACCTGGCTGGGGGTCCCGCATATACCCCACTGATATAGAGCCTGTGTTTTACCATGCACATCCGTCATCACTGCTCCAAGGCACAGCGGTACATTGTACAGGTAGATTCTCTGGCGCTGCAGTGTGAAAAAAAAAGTCCCCCACCCCCCACGTTGCAATTTCCCGCGGCCATTGGGTGCGTCGTATGCTCTAAGATGTGTGTGTGTGTGTGTGTGTGTGTGTGTGTGTGTGTGTGTGTGTGTATGTGGGTGAGACTGTGGGTGAGACTGTGTGTGTGTGTGTGTGTGTGTGTGTGTGTGTATGTGGGTGGGTGGGTGTGTGTGTGTGTGAGTGGGGGGGGGGGCTACGCTTTTAGCTTTTATAAGATGAAAGAGAAGAATACCTGAGCAGACATGAAGAGGACGGTGCTTGTTGTTGGTGTCTCTCATCTTCTACGCACCTCCTTGTCGTTGTTTATAAAAGCAGAATATTTTCCTAGACACAGTAAAAAAGTTACATTATCCCCCTCTAAGCCCAGCAATTCCAAACCTGTGGGCCGGGGGCACCACTGGTGGGCCGTGAGGATATTGCAAGTGGGCCGCCGAATAATTGGCAAAACCCCAAAACATTGTTAAGGTATTTTTTTCTCTAAAAACCTTGAAGAATGAGTTTTCATTGTGATACCGATAAATAAATACTTACTGTTAGTTCCGTTGATCCAAGCCGGAACATCAGATTGTAGATCTGATATGTTTGAAAAAAATTGAAAATGTGTACAAATCTTTGAATATATATTTCTTAAAGCGAACATTTGGTAACTCAAATCTTCTGGAGGTCCCTGGAACAAAATATTTTACAAATAAAAATATATATATTCATAAGATTTGCACAAATTGTCACGATTTTTTTTAAATAGCCAAAGACATCTAAAATGACAGACAGCTTTCCCGTATTGAATGTGTTGTTAAGTGGTCAGATGGGTGGGCCGCGGACGCTTTCAAGATGTTCAAGTAGGCCCTGATCCAGAAAAGGTTGGGATTGGGAACCACTGCTCTACCCAATATCCATAGGCCAGTTGGGGCTGCACCGAGTTTATGTGTGTGTGTGTGCTTGCGTGCGTGTGTGTATGACTCAACCTTTTAACATCTGTCAGTTATCCAGGCTTGGGGGGTGGGGGGCCTTTGAGCATTGCTTATTGTTTTGTTACTATGACCTCTGACCCCATTTAGCTCCGCCCACACCTGGCCCCGGGGGAAATACCTCCATGCAGAGCTGTTAAGAGACTCTGTCAGACAGACAGGCTCTGTCAGACAGACAGGGGACTCTGTCGCACTGCTTAGATTCTAATCGCTTGCTGTGATCCACTCTCCTGGTCTCTGGGTTTGACCTGTACTGTAGGTGGTACTACGATTCGTTACTTGAGTAAAAGTAGCAATACGGGCAATATAAAAAATACTCTGTTACAAGTAAAAGGCCTGTATTCAAAGTCAATCTTTTTAAAAAATCTACAAGCTCACAGCACGTCGCGTTGTGATGTGTCGTGAGCTATTGTCGAATAGCGGAATTATAAAGTAGGGCTTAAGTGGTTAACACATGCATGTTTTGTAATAACAACAGAAATACTCGACTAAAGTAAAATTACCTCAATACAGTACTAGAGTAAATATACTTTAGTTACTTTCCACCACTGGGTTCAGCCCTTTCTCGCGGTCGCACGGACTGAATGAGCCAGGGCCATTAGGGAATTAAAGGTATCGATTACAAGGCGAGCTGGTTTTTGTCGAATGTTTACTAATGGGAATAAGCAGATGCTCGTTATTTAGTGCTTGTCCCGGGGAAACGGGAGAAGATAAATGTCTGGTCTGCTTAGTCGACTTTACTCAGGAATGAAGAGTGAAAGGTAGACCAGGGGTATAACGACAAAAAGAACCGCAGTAGCATGCATAACTGAAAGCTTATCGTTCCAACCTGCTCTACCAGTGCTGTCATGGCCACTTATGTCAAGTCAAGTCAAATTTGATTAGCTCAATATCACAAAGCATGTCCCAAAGGGCTGTGCATGAAAACAAAACAACAGTAAAATGATAATAAGTAACATGCACATGCAATGCACATACATAGAGTACATGCACGCATACAAATACACACACACACACATACACAAAAGCACTGTAGGCAATTGAAGATGAACTGACTATAAATGTAATGACTGAAATGGAGTACTTGGTTCAGACTAGATGATGCGAAAGGGCATGTTTTGAGTTTGATTTTGAATAAGCTGACTGAGCTAGACTCTCGGATTTGGATAGGGAGACAGTGTCACTTTTTTTGTCATCACACGATTACAAGTTTAACAGATTTTTTTTGTATCAGTTTAAAAACTGAAATGAAAAACAGCGTCATGTATTGAAACCCATCAAATAGCAGGAGGTATAAGTGTTGTGTGAGTGTGTGATGCAGCCTAATGCAGGCAGGAGATGCAGTCAGACGCAGAGGTTGTTAAGGCATGCCAGATGGATTAGCCCATCGCTACAGGGAGGAGGGAGATAGTGGTGCATAGCCATAATGTTGTGTGCTTGAGTGTAGAGCGGTGCTTCTCAAACTTTTCTTTTATCCCATTTTAAGACCTGATTCTACAAATGCCTTCTAAATCAGTAGTGCTTAAACTGTTTCGTGCCAAGGACCCCCAAAATGATATGTATTTGGCCGCGAACCCCCCATCTGAAAATGGTTTGTGCCAGGGACCCCCCCCCCCCCCAGAAGAGAAGATTTGAGTTAAAAAAATCTTTCACGATTAAAAAAAAAATAGCAGATGTACAAGCTCACAGCGTGGCACGAAGTTCACGTGGTTGCTTATTTCTCTCGCAAAATCTGGCAACACTGACACTGACTGCTGTTTTTGCGAGCAAAGGAACTCACACACTCACGGGAATACACTCTCACACACACACACACACACCAACCCTCCACCTGCACAACAACACGTGCACACTCCCAAGCTGTCGCACGATTCAAATGTACGGCTTCCAGAAATCCTGTGACCGTCTCCTCGTTAAGAGAGGACCCTAATGCTTAACCACTTTGAAGCCCTATAGCATCCCTATTCTGTGAATGTCATAACATTCTGCAAAAACACGAGTTGTGAGCTTGTAGGTTGGTTAATTTCATAGACCCCTAGGGGACCCCGGTCAAGGAAGTATAAGTTACAGGATGGTGTGCCGTGTCAAGCGCTGACAAAATCCGATCAAGAGTATAAATCGGGCTTAACCCAGACACGCATCCGTGTGTTGCGTGCCGTGTTACCCATAAGACCATTCTCACCCCCCGGTTCCCACAGGGAAACCTTCGTCAAGGGCAAGTCCTTATCTGTTTTTTTTGCCTCTAAACACCGGAGATACTACCGTTACACGCCATGCGCGCCTCATATACAGTACAGCAGCTCGGCCCGTGTTGGAACTGGCAGGGCGCTGGGAATCACTTTTCACATTCCAGCTTAGCTCGCTGGCGGCCAGTGGCGGAAGAACTACTCAGATGTTTTTTAACTTAACCACTTAAAACCCATTATGGTTGAGAGGAGTCCCTCAGGGCTCTATGCTAGTGTGTTTTCAGTTTGTCTGTTATTGTGGGGAAAGCTTTTAGCTGAAAACAGCCGATCGTCACAGCGCGACGCGCTGTAAGCTTGTCGATCTGCTATTTTCTGTGAAAGCTTTCCCCACAATTTTTGACGTCTTAGACATCCAGTGGCACTCAGGGCTTATGTTAAAACAGATGTCTTAGACGTCCAGTGGCACTGAATGAGTTAAAGTAGCAATGCTGCATTACCACAATGTAGAAATACTCTGTTGCTAGAGCCGAAATATTGGCATCAGCATACTTACAGTACCAAAGTAAAAGTCCTAAAAAAAAAAAGTATAAAATAGGACTTAATTGATTAATATGTTTTCTTATAATAATCTAAAAAGCTAGACATTGACTTGTCACTAAAGTTATCAAATAATTGTAGTGGAGCAAAAAAAATATTTGAACTATTGAGAAATGGAACAGTACAGTACAGTACTTGAGTAAAATGTACTTAAGTTTCTTCTCACCATTCAGCCAGCCGGGGGGGGCGGGGCATCTGAACAATCAAAGCCACGAATGCGAAGATGCGTCTTTTGAACAGAGTCGATGATGAATGGAAACGCTTTGTCACGACCGTCCAACACCCAAGGGGACGATTTTAGTTTATACTTTTTCGGGGGGGGGGGAGGGTGTCTTCTCATCTTTTTGTCTCCGGATAGGCCCTTCCCCCTCCCACGTATCAGATCCCCCCCCCTGTGATTCCTCGGGACACACAGTGTGTGATCCGAGGAGCAGTGATGTGGTACGGTGGCCATTTTTCATCGCTTTTCCCCTCCTTTGTTCGCCTCAGTTTCAGGGGGGAAAGCGCTGATTATTCATTTGGGCTTCTTGGGCTCTTCCCCTCTTTTCCCCTGTAATTACATGCTTTAGTCACTCTCCCGGGACCCTGGGGCCTGGCCATTGATCTGCTCCATCTCAATCATGTTGTAACGCGGCCCTAGTGGCACGCACGCACGCGCACACACGCACACACACACACACGTTTGTATCACTATACTTGTGAGGACATCAACGTTTTAGGACGGCGATTTTATGAATGCTATTTTTACCGTTTTGTAACATTTTTAACCCTAAAGCCGCGAATCTACAAGCTCACAACGTGTCGCAGTTGCGAGCCGGCTATTTTCTGGCGTGCAACAATGCCGCACAACTAAGATATGAATCAGCCATATCTCTAAAGTCTAATGTCTAATCCTAACCCTAACCTCTATACAGTACGTAGTTTTAAGCTTAACTCGTACAATCACTTTTAACTATGAAACAGGAAAATGGTCCTCCTCACGATGTCTATTTCTCACATTCTACTGTACTCGTGGGGACATTTGGCCCCTCACAAGTATAGCAATACAAGTACGCACACACACACACACACACACACACACACACACACACACACACACACACACACACACACACACACACACACACACACACACACTAGTACACACTACACACACAGTATGCTTTTACTTAAGGGAAACTCAGGCAGCGTGGTCGGAAGATCCCAGCAGTGCAGTCAGGGACAAACAGCTGTCTTTCCGTCTTCTAATCATCTCACCATTGTCTGACTGTTCAACTTGTCCCGGTGCCCCGCTCCATTTATCCTCCACCACCACAGCCCTCCCCATAAAAACAAGTCCCACTGCAGCGCCTCGCTCAACAGGCTGTGTGGGATTTACCATTTTCGCAACAAAAGCAAAGCAAAGCATAAACCAAACAAAGCGTCATAAGAGCAATACCCTCCACAATGCAATACTCAGTTCTCATAACTTCTCAAGACATGTGCGTCCCTGGGGCGCGGGGGGGGGGGGGGGGGGGGGTTCTATGGCATGTACTGTATATACTTCGCCGTGTTTTCCCAAACTGCGGTGGAGTCGACAAGACTAATCGCGGCCTCGTGCACAAGCAACTTGTGTTTGTTTACGCGCCGGAGATGCCGCGCTGTGAGAGGACAAATAGATGGGGACGGGCGATACGACGGCAGATGAGAGCAGTGGGGCGGGAGAGACAGAAAGAGGGCGAGGGAAAAAGAATAACAAATCTTATAAACAGTGACAGTGATAAGTATTATTTCCTTGATGTGTGGCACTTAACATTCCTGAGGTAGACAGGTAGTGTGGATTCCAGTAGGCGTGTGCAAGCGTCTGCGTATCGGATTTGAGACGTTACCATGCTGACATGCAGCATGGTGGCACCCTTAATGGGCTGTTGGGAGCCGGTCCAATACCTCAGAATTCCTGTGTTTTAAATTACCTGTATCAGGGCTCTGTTATGACTCAGGGGAACATGCCTTTTCTCTCCCTTTCTTTTGAGTACTTAAGCCTCTCTGATTTACCTCAAGGTAATTGCACATTAACGAAGCCACGGCGTTCGTTAAGACAGTCGTTCTCAAACTTTTTCATGTCAAGGACCCCGAAAATAATATGTATTTGACCACAGACCCCCAATCTGAAAAGATGTTGTGCCAGGGACCCCCGTAAAAGATGAGTGTTTTCAAAAGATATTCCAAATTCTTAGCCGATGTACTGTACCACTGCGTTAAGAAGAGACCCCTGCCTCTGACCGGGGGTGTAGTTTTTACTGACCTGTTGCCCTACAACATCCAGAATTCCTCAGATATGGCCTGGGGTCACCTCTGAGCTTGCGTTTAGTTTGAGGGACAGCTACACTGCCCTGCAAAGTGCTGTAACTACGCAAAGAATCAAACTAAATAAAAACAGTGTTTCAATTCGGCAGCCAAGTTAACTGTACATCTGTTAATGAGGTAATTGTTTATCCCCCAATATCATGAAGGCTTATTTGACCTTCGAGACAAATAAATAAGTCAATGTCTAAAAAAAAAACGTAGTTACAGCACTTTGGAGCTAGGAGTGGCCTGCTCATAGAGAAGACTGCGATGCATTGTGAGCTTGTAGATGGGCTATTTTCACTGTTTGGATTCATAATGTACTTTTTCCTTTCATAGAAATGTAGTGTAGTAGTCAAAAGTACAATATTTGTCTTTGAAATGTAGTGGTATGGAAAGTCATAATTATCCAAAAATACAAATACTCAAGCAAAGTACAGATACTCAAAATATTGTACTTAAAGCTGCATTATGTAACTTTCCTCTTCTACCCCGTATTTGAACCCGGTTTCCTGCGCAAGTGCTGACATTTTTACAATTGAGCTAATAGAGCCGGCCTGCTCGCTCAGGGGATAAATTTAATCTTGACCATCAGGTCAGAATTCCTGTCAGATCCTGTCTCTAGGTGAGACATGACCTTTGACACGATCTAAATGTCTCAATAGAAGAGCAGGGAGACAAAATACAACCACCCCAATTGTATTATATATACATAAGTATTATGTATATATTCTATATGTATATATAATTATATTATAAGTTATATTGTATTAACATAATCTACCATATAGATTGGACAAAATAACATTTTTATTAATAAAAAAAAGTTACATAGCTTTAAGTACAATTCTCCACCACTGCTCCTTTTCTCCTTCCCTCTCTCTCTCTGTCTTTGTCATGGCTCTGGACCCGTCTCTCCCGATGTCACCGAAATTTATGTCTGTAATTACGCTTCCTTAATAACACAGCGTGCGATGAGCCCCGCGGCACATCAACCTGCTCGCCTGCCCTCCCTGCCAAGTGGGCCTGCCAAAGCCTGCCGTACGCGTTTGATGTTGTTTTCCGTCGAAACCCACGTATGTCCAACACTGTTACTTTTCAGCACATTTATAAAAGAACCCGTGTTCCAATGGATCCATTGTAGTTACAGTATTTATTATTTAGTCACAAGCTCTTGTTAATACTTTTCAGGGGTTACATATTCATACACCCACACACATTATTTAACCTCTCTCTCCTTCACGTCATTAATTTTTCCACAAAAAAAAACAATCTACAAGCTGACAACGTGTTGCATCGCATAGCGTTGCAGTGCATATTATGATGAAGTAGGGCATTCATTTATGAAAACGCACACAAAGTTGAAATATGGAGATACGAGGTTTCTGCCCGACTGCAATGTTTTGTTTATGTGTTGTCCCTGTCTCTCTCTCTGTCTCTCTCTCTGTCTTGTCTCTCTCTTTCTCTCTCTCTCTGTGTGTTTCTCTCTCTGTCTCTCTGTCTCTCTGTATCTCTGTCTCTCTCTCTGTCTCTCTCTGTCTCTCTCTCTCTCTCTCTCTCTCTCTCTCTCTCTCTCTCTCTCTCTCTCTCTCTCTCTCTCTCTCTCTCTCTCTCTCTCTCTCTGATGTGTTTAGGGGTCGTCACGGTCATTGCCTTTGCGTCTCCAGGGCTGTCCTAGCCGTGGTACAACAGTATACATACAGGCAGGCCGGCAGACAAACAGACATGAACATGGCTTGTTTTGTCTGCCGCTGCCTTTTGACAACAATGCGCTGCATTGTGGGTAGGCTAACTCTCTAGTGGTTCTCAAAGTGGGGTCCAGCTAAATGTTGAGTTAATATAGCATCAAAGTCAAGTTTAACCACTTTAACCCTACATAGTTCGGCTATTTGAAAATAGCAGATCCACAAGCTCACGGCCACACATCTTGTATGGGGGTCCCTGGCACAGCACAGAATATTTTCTGATGGGGGGGTCCGCGGACAGAACCACTGGGCTAACTAACTGCCACGTGGGGGCACCCCCGCCGCCGCCGCCGGTATTTCTCACTCGGCGTGAAGCGCACCCACCCCTCGCTGTGATCTCCCCAGGGGGTCGACTGCTCTGGTCTGGGTCCGACTGGTACATTTACACACCTCTAAACCCCCCCCCCCCCTCCTCCTCTCCCCTCTGGCTTGTTAAACCCCCGAATTCCACTGCTTGGTCTTTGAAGTGCGTCGAGTGTGTTTGTGCGTTCCTTTTATTACATGTGAAGATATTTGCACTTGTTGCGCCTGTGAAGCAGATGTGTCAACGGAGGAACAATGCTTCGCTCTGGGTTTTTTTTTTTTTTCAACTGCAACTGTTTTCTTTTTCTTTTGTTTATCAACCACTTTATTAACCACTTAAACCCTCTAGTCTAGACTTAGTCAATTGGACCTGAGTTAGCTCTGTACTTGGACTGCTTGTTTCTGTCTCCTCCAAATCTGCATTCTGAGTTTTTGCTAATGCTAATTAAAGGAGCACTTCACCCATTTTCAACTTATCTTCATATAATTGGTCCTCTCTCATTATAAGATGGCACCCTTTCTGTCACTCTTGTGTCTCAGAGGAGGGCTGTGGACAGTTCAGAAACCTGCCTACCAGTGACATCATCGGCAGACAAGATTTCAAACTTTGTTTCTTTAATGCAAGAACAATGGCCTCTATTTCGGGCACGCCAACTTTCCAGGAAGAGAAAGGCTTTTAGCGTGAAATCCCCATCGATGATGTCTTTGGGATGTCTTTGGTCGGCAGGTTTCTGAACTGTCCACAGCCCACCGAATGAGAGGCAGAGCGAGGGGACGAAACTAGTCGACTAATAATGAGCATTAGTAAGACCAATTATACGAAGATTAGGTGCTCCTTTGACGCAGCGTTTGCAGGGCATGGGGGTGGGGGTGGGGGTGGGAGGGTGGCGGGGGGGGGGTTATCGGAGAATGCCGCCTTCCTTCCTTCCATCTCCGGTTCCATGGAGGACCGCCGCTGCGATACGATCCCTCCACCTGCCGCCGCGTTTCGGCTGGTCCCATCGCTGTGCATTAGCCCCTGGGACCAAGAGGAGCACAAAGACAGATAAACTGACTGTAGTCTGCAATCTTCTTGTCAAAGCCCGGTGAAAAAAGAGGCCTGCTGCACTTTAATCTGGCTGGCGGGCCCTGCAGTAGCACCCCCACACACACACACACACACACACACGCACACACACACACGCACACACACACACACACACACACACACACACACACACACACACACACACACACACACACACACACACACACACACACACACACAGCTTTTTCTTTTTCAACAGGCGCTATTGAAGTGGTACCTGCCTGCCTTGCTCAGTGGGAGGTTGCCGGTTCCTCACCAGGTGTTTATCTCTCCTTCGCTGCTCCAGGCTGCCCTGACCTGGGGGGGGGGGGGGTTATTATTGATATGACCTCATCACGCAGATAGCAGATCTACAAGCACAACACGTTGTGAGCTATTTTCACTACTTTTACATGCCACCATTGTAAAACGAAGTACAATACAGAGCTTAACACATACAGTGCCAAGATCCCGTCTACACGTTCTTTCAAATCCATCGCTTGAGTGCCAGGATTCCTAAGAACGAGTTGACACGTTCTTTTGAATTTTCATTGTTTAATCTGTGATCGCACGGCTTTGTTTATTTCTCATCAACACTTTCGTTTTCCACTTACGTCACACTCACCCGGAGCCGGATGTAAAAAAAAAAAATCATTTCCGGGTCACGCTGTTTTTCTCCGGTGATTTTCGGCCAGAATAAGGAAAAACACTGTTTTTCACACGGTATAAAAGACAAACGGACAGCTCAACTTCTATTTTCTTTGGTCCGGGTGACTAACAGTGATCGTCGTAGTGTATCACGTCGTTTTCAGGCTGATCAGCGGAACGGGAATTGTCGAAAACGTCACATCCTTTGAATTACCGGATATGACGTGGGCCTGTTTGGGAGGGGGTGAGCGAGGTGATCAATGTTTGGATGTGCTGCTCTCTACTGGTGGAACAATCGTAGGTGCTTGACAACACAATCAGAGAATGTATTTGAATGAAAAATTACAAAACAAAAAAATTAAAAAACACGCAAATTGCTGGCACAGGGGTGAGTACATTATGAATAAACTCTGGCAGTCAATGTGTTAAGTGGTTCTTCAGACTAATCAATTAAGTCGATTATAAAGAATCTATCTAGAACTTTTTTTGTGTTGATTTGTTACATGAGCGTGGTTAAGTCGGTTATTGGCTCTGCATTTCGGTTTTCGATATATTTTCGGTTAAGTGCCCAGCCCTATAGTCTCAGCCTTAAAATACGAAGCACCTATTCATTGGCCCGCATTTCCCCATAAACTGTCACAATTGCCTCTTAACTCGTGGTATAATCTGGTACAAGCGGTGCTGAGCCTTCACTCTAAATGATGCACAGCGTCATATTAATCCTCTCGTAAAGCCTGGGGCTGGACGGGCCTGTAAAAAAAACTGAAAAAACTGTATATTTGGTGTGATTTATAGCTGGTCTGAGGGAGTTGGAACACGCGGTGGTGAACTTTTAAGTGATGACTCTTAGCGTCCTCATCTGTCAAACGCTGTTCCTTCTCTCAGCGGCAAATCACCACGCCGGCCAAGAGCTCGCTGGTCACTTTGCGGTCAGGAAAACGTGGGTGAGACGCAGGGAGTGTCCCAGAATCTCTCTCTCTCTCTCTCTATTTCTCGCTCTGTCTCTTTAGCACTGTCCTCTCCTTAACCGCTTAAAACCCTTACATCAGCGATTCCCACCAGCGGGCCCTGAGGATGTCCCAAGTGGGCCCCCAAATAATTGGCAAAACACTGAGATTTTAAATATAATATAATAACATATCGGTGGTATTTTTTCCTTGGAAAACAAAACGTTTTCTTTGTGATACCGATAAATGGGACCTTAAAGGAGTAGTTTAATAGTATGACTTATTTTCTATCAATTACACACCCCATAAAGCCTTGAATACAGTTCTTTAGTTTTTGTTGCATTCCTAAGCCAATAATTTGATGACCGACTGAGTAGGAGGCGGTAGGAGTCTCGAGTCTCAATCGAGTCTCCTATTGGAAACTCCGCCGGTCATCAAATTATTGGCTTAGGAATCACGATGAATTCAAGGCTTCATTGGGTGTGTAATTGATGGGTGAACTACTCCTTTAAAGTATACTATGTTAGTTCCACTGATCCAAGCCCGATCGATTGATCACCAAAGTAAATGCTCTGAAAATACACACGGCCCACCCATTATGACCATATGAAGTGGTCAGATGGGTGGGCGGGTTGCAACGCATTGTGAGCTTGTAGATCTGCTATTTTCGCAGAATGTTGGCCTATTATGCCCAGAATAGGGACTCTTAGGGTTCATGTGGTCAAAGTGTTTAAACACTATCAAGAGCTTGGCCTCTCTCAGACAGAGTGTGTTTCCCATGGTGTTTATGCAGCAGTGCTATTGTGACTGCCGTCAGGTTTACGTTGGCAACACCGCCAGTCCCCAGTCACGAGTGTGTGGTCTTCATAGTGACTCATAGTCATCCTGGTTTTCACAACAACAACAACAGAAAGTAAAAAGATACTGAAACATTTAAGAACAAAAAACAACCTGAAGCTTAATGTGGCTCAATGGCCTCAAATAAAACTGGAAAAATTCCTGTTTCTAGTTGGACCATACGCTTCTCAAACATCTTTGTGGTGGTACAGATAGTTGAAATAAACTATCCCACTTGACCTTTGATGATTGCAACAATAAAGCTCACGCTGAATTCAAACCAGCAGCTGCTAGCGATTGCCTGTTGTGCAGACATTTGCAAAATGCAATAAAATATTGCGTGTCCGAGCCGAAGTATGAGTGACACGGTCATAAATGTTGAATGTTAGATGAGTTGTGTACCAGTGAGAGCTCCGGCGCTCCGAGCAGAATCAAAGCCAGCAGTTTGTATAACGATTTAAACATTTGAGGTAAGACTCAGGCTTGATTAATTTCACACCTACACCTGCTAATTTAAAACGTTATCAATATTCACTACTTCCGTTCAGAGCACAGCGCGCTTCTGGTTGGCTGCTGCTGTGTCATACCCCACAGCGGCAGTGTTAAAGTTGAGCTTTTCTCAACTTTGACGTTTTTTTTTGTTGTTGCTGGCAACGCGTCCCTCAGTGAAAGTGTCGGTTGCTCCTGTCCATAGATAATGCATTCAACCTCGTCGCTTTCTCAGAACACGGCAGTGAAAGACTGCTGGTGTGAATTAAGTGTCACCCCAGGCCCCCAACATACGCATAACAGTCTGTCTCTCTCCTTTAATGAGTTATTTTGGTCCCTTCTGTTGGATTATACAAAATCCAATTACTAAGAAGGAGCAGCTTTTGGGCAAGCATTTTCACATTCACAGTGGAACTTAATTGGAGATGAGACATTGACCTTTGTTTATTGAATTCATCTCACCTGGGAAGATTGGAAAGTGAAAGAAGAGTAAACAGTAAAGCCATTTTAATCACAAACGAAGAAGCAATCGGATGCGGGATGTTCAATTTGCTGCTGTTGCACTTGACTTGATGTCCCACTGGCCTAGCTGTTCATCCAAATTTGGACAGCTTCCCACCCATTACACTACCCTCCCTCCCTCCCTTCCACCATGAAACCTTCATTTTGTCTCCACTGCCCTCCTGAAGGATGTCTTTGACTTAGCCGGTCCCAGCATCTTCTCTAATATTAATAGCTCAGTGGCCGCTGGTACCGTTCCATCTAGGGCTATAAAAATTAAATATCCTGATTATTTCAAACTTTTCGATTACAATTAATGAATGATTATAAACATTTCTAAATAGCAGATATCTATTTTTACACACCCCCACTGTTACACAGTATAATACAGGGTTACGATTCGTTGGGGGGAAAAACTGCTTTTCCATTATAAGATTAAGATTAAGTCGGTTATTGGTTCTAAATGTCAGTTTTGATATATTTTCAGTTAATTGCCCAGTCCTATATTTCCTCTAAAAAAACAACAACTCTGACCTTTCCCTGCCCACTAACTACAGACCTATCTCTAAGCTAACATTCCTGTTGTTACAGATCCCCAGAAAGGTCATCTTCACTCAACTACTGCCCTACCTACACAAACAATATCATGGAGAGATTTCAGACAGGCTTATCACAGCAAAGAATCTGCCTTACTAACCCATTTTAGACCTGAGGCCGATTCTAAAAACACCTTCTAAATCCTAACAGTTTTCTGAAAATCTAATTTTTATAATAATGTTACTGTAATAGCAAAATCGGTACGTCGTTCGATACTATGGATCACAGCATCTCCCTACACCGCCTCCAGTACAGGGCTGGTGTTGACTGCACTGACTTGAACTGGTTCCCATTCCACTGTTATTCTGATGACACATATCTTTTATCTCCCCCTGAAACCAAACCGCCAGTACAAACTAGTCAGCCTTATGAACTGCATTGAGGACATAAAGTGTTGGATGGCACAAAACGTCCTACAGCTGAATGAAAGCAAGTTTGAAGTTGCTCCGTTTGGCCCCCATGATTCTGTCAATCAGATAAAAAAGGTCTTGGCAACCTGTCCACCCTTGTTAAGCCCCATGTCAAAAGCCTTGGTGTGCTGCTCTCTGATACTGCCTTTAAGTTTGACGAGCTGCTAAATGCAGTAGTAAAAGCCAGTTATATCCAGATCCGTACCGTCGGCGTGTCTCTCTGTCCAAGACCTTGAGACAATCATCCACGCCCTCATATCATCCCGCTTGGATTGCTGCACTTCCCTATACACTGTCCCTGTTGTCCCTGCAACTGGTCCAAAACGCAGCGGCCGGGCTCATAAAACGTGGGTCATGACAGAAAGAACAAGAAGGCGGATACAAGCGGCCGAAATGGGTTTTCTCAGGAGGGTGGCCGGCATCTACCTTAAGGATAGGGTGAGAGGCTCAGTCATTCGTGAGAGACTTTTGATTGATTGAATACTTTATTAACAAGTATGTTAACAGTACAGGCATTACAGTAAAAGGTAAATGCTAAAAGGATTACACAAACAAATCCAGGGAGCTTGTGGTCCATGTGGTCCATTGTACTCAATTCATCAGTAATACATAATACATACAATACAATACAAACATTTGTACAGTGTACACTTGGAGTAGAGCCTCAGCTCCTTTGCACAGACGGAGGCAGTTGAGGTGGTTCTGGCACCTAGCATGGCTGAATCCTTCTAGGCACGCCCAGCTGGGTTAGAAGAGATGGATGGATGGATGGATGGACGGACAGACAGACAGACAGACAGACAGGCTCCTGGCGGGTACGCGGAAGGGGGACCATGTTACCCCTATCCTGGCCTCTCTACATTGGCTGCCAGTACAGTTTACAGTTGAGTTTGAGATTTGCATGATCGTTTACAAAGCTCTAAATGGGTTGGCCCCCTCCTACATCGCTGACCTTTTAACCCCTCCTCCTACCCCCAGGGTAGCAGCAGGGGTTAACCGATCACCCGCTGAGTGACTCAGGGGGCTTGGTATTTATGATTTAGCTACCTTCTGGTCTGTGTACAGCACTGGACAACAAGTGTTGTTTTCAATTACCAGAGGTTCTGGCTAATATATGCGGCCCTCACACACCGCCAATCCGACCAACACACTCCATATTTGGGCGTACCTGCATTGGGAACTCCTTGTGGTCATGGACAGTCAAGATGGCACAGGTCTGGTATCTATTGTTTAGAGTACAGCTTGGTCCCGTGACACGAACAATGTCCCCTCTTATCTTTTGTATATAACTAGGCTCTCTCTCCCTGTTTCTACCGCCCCACCACCCACCCGGAATGTTTAACGTACCTCTCCCATGAGCTCATGAATTAACCTTCTATCTTATAACGTGACGTGTCTCAGACGCCGTTTGCCTCAACAACTACTAATTGATGCAGAATTCCACGACACCAGACAATATACATATTCTAGATTCCGTCACTCTTGTTATGACTCAAACGTCCCTATGCCTTCCACTCACCCCTCCCTCGCTCATTCTCTACCTCTCTTCCCATCTCCTCCCCCCTCTTTCCTCCTCTGTCAGGTTCACATTTGCGTCTCTACGTCTAAGCCACTGACACAAAAAAAAGGCCACAAAATGTTGGTTAGATACGTATTTCCTTTCTTTTTCCTCTGGGCTGGTGGTGGCATCAGTCGGCCACAGTGTGTCACCCATAGACGTAGACGTTCCTGTGAGGTGGGCCTGCGTTCGTCTCCACTCATAAAACCATGACAATCTCAAAGGGAGCAATGAGCCCCATACAAGGTTCCACAACCTGCGGGCGTGTGATGTCCTTTATAAAAACTGCTCGGGAACCATGCAAGTTGGGAATGGATGCCCCGCCCGGTTATGCAATACCCGTTGTACGTCTGTCTGTCTGTTCCCTTTTATGCCCATATATGGAGATCTCTGTATCTGTCTGTCTGCACGAATAACACTGCATCGCGATGCATTGTGAGCTTGTAGATCGACTGTTTTAGCTAGTTTTAAAACAATTTTGAAGGAAAAACGCCAAATTAAAATGTTCAATTTCCCAAAATCGTTTTCTATTTTTTATAATGAACGAAATGGATTAGTTTGATGAACTGTTGCACCTCTATGTGTGTCCCACAGTGCCAGGGAACCTGGGCTGCTTCAAAGACAGCGGTGACCCCCCCACCCTGACAGGGACCAGCGAGACCTCCAACAAGCTCACCATCCAGAACTGCATCAGCTTCTGCAGGAAACAGCGATACAAGGTGACATGTTTTGTAACTGTTTTTTTTTATTACCACTTGAACCCCAGCATCCAAATTCTGTGGTGGGGGCCATTAGCCAAAAATAGCAGATCTACGATAAACGATAACATTGATTTGAAGTCTTAACGCCCAGCCGTAATGTAAGATCATTGTTTTAATTGCAAGTATAGATATTGCGCATGTGTCTCTCCGATTTGTACTGTATGCCTCTGGGCTCTCTCCTACGCACCTGTCTCCTTTTATAGGTGTGTGCAGAACATAGCGTGTCTATATTTAATTCCCTAAAAGGAACATTAAGCAACCGCAGTGATCAGGCGAGCTGTAATGGGCCAGGCTGTCATTTTGTTGAAGTATATTTCCTGATGAATGAACAGACAGTGATGCCCGGCGCGGTTATGAGTAGTCTCCACTCTTAAGCGCCGCGACTGAACCTCCGGTTTCAAGCCGGGCCGAGCGTCAGATGACAAATCATGGTCGGCAATCAAGGCTGACAGCTGGAAATGAACAATTATTGTTCCTCAACGTAACTCGCTGGGTCTGGTATCGGTTGCCACATCTGTAAACCATGCCAGGTTGCTCATCCTCTCTCTCTCTCTTTCTCAACACATCCGGGTTGAGCTCCCCCAGAATTAGACCCTCTGTAACAGAGACATTACCCCCCCACCCCACGCGCGCGCGAGCGTTATACAGTATCTGGGTAGTGGTGCAAGAAGTACTCACATTTATTTTACTTAGGCCTTTAGAAAATGGCCTGTATTCACAATTATACTTAAAAGTATTTAAGTATTGGCATCAAAATATACGTAATAGTGCCAAAGTGAAAGCACTCAAATTTGTAATCTTTTTTGAAATAGCAGATCTACAAGCTCACAACAGGTTGCAATGCAAATAGCCGAGCTTGTAGATCGGCTATTTTCTAAAGCCTAAGTGTACGATAGGGCTCAAGCGCTTAATGTATGTTTGTTATGTCAAATAATTGTGGTGGAGTGAAAACTTACCTCTGAGACATAGTGGAGTAGATGCTTAAAGTGTGACAAATTGAAATACTCCAAGAGAGTAAAAGTACCTTGACATTGTACGAACAGTTTTCGAGTAAATGTACTTGATTACTTTTCACCACTGCGTGGTACACCGTCATCTGCCTCTCTGTTTAGTCATCCGCTTACTGTCACTAAGCGTCACGAATGCAGATCCGCAGCAGGAAATGCAGGTCCCATGGGGCTGCGTCACAATGAGCCTGTCTGAATGTCTGATGAGTTAGTGAGTGATTCAGAAGAACCACCCACCAACCCACCCACCCACCCACCACCTCCATGCCCCCCAAAAAGTCTCGCCCGTGAATCGCTTGGTAATTCGCCCCCCACTAGACAAGAGGAATTCATGTTGGTGTTCTCAAACTATTTCTTCATCTGTAAAAATGCAGCGAGGAAGTCGGCTTGACACATGTTGGCTTGGCAAGAGGCGAGAGAGTATAGAGAGCCTCCATAAATTCCTATTCCATGAGGAAAGGGGGCAGAGTGGGAAATGATGCAGTACCTTCAATTGTGTGAATTCATTTAGTGGCAGAAAATTGCACAATGGCATCCCTTTCAACAGGAGACAATAGCGCTTTTGACTGCGACCGGGGCCTGGCGGTGGTCGGGGTCAAGATATGTGATGGTTTCTGACGGTTTCGCATTCCTCGTCGCAGCGCAGTCAGTACCAGTTTCATTGTTTTGATTTTAAATGATTGTTGCACACTTGGTGCTATTGATTTAAAGTCAGCTCATAGTCATAAGAGAAACTATAGACCAAGGTCAGTCAGAGACATTTATTAACAATGTCAACATGGGATCATGAACTACAGCATTAGCACAGAAACTAATGACTATAGACACAAATAAATTATGTTATTTTGTTTCTCCATAGCGAAGAGAGCAGCCTTCTTTTAAAATGCGGTTTCTTCCAAAGTCCAAACCTTATATCCACACAAGAACTCTGGAGTCCCTACCCTGCTGTGAACATTCTGCGGAAATGGCTCCGAACGTGTTGTTGTGATCGTGTAGATCTACTTGTAAATCCAGATCTGCTATTTTTGAACAGATTTTGTGTAGCGGGAGAAAAGGAGGGCTCCATGACCCTGGATAGACCCCTGGGGGCAGTGGTGTGTTCTATGTTTTTTCGGAGGGCATACGATAATCATTCCCTGCACGACATGCGCGTGGTCGTACACTCATGCATGGTCAATGGATTAAATTGTTAGTAGAGGGCCTACGCTTTTTTTCAAAACATTCTGCACATCATACTACATATATACTGTAGCGTAACACGGTAGAACACACCACTGCCTTGGGGACCCCGGTCAACCAAGTATAATATATAATATAATATATTATGATTCTCAAAGTGGGATCTGGGGACCCCCAGGGGTCCTTGAGGGGGGTCCCCAGCATAATATGTTTAAAAACTTTAAACCTATATACTGTACGTCGGCTATTTTCAAAAAATCTTGGAATATTTTCGGATGGGGGTCCGCAGCCAAATGCATTTTCATTTGGGGGACATTTGAGAACCGCCGTGCTTAACGCCTCTTGTGGTCCACAGCTGGCTGGAATGGAGTCGGGTTACGCCTGCTTCTGTGGCAACGACCAGGACCTCCGTACCCACGGCGAGGCGCCCAGCATGGAGTGCAACCACGTGTGCTTCGGTGACCACACCCAACCGTGCGGTGGAGACGGATGGGTCATCATCTTTGACAGTGAGTATGGGATGAACGTTATCTACTACATAAATGATCTCTCGGGTCAGCTGCAGCATCATTGGTCCAAATCTATTCTATTTCATTGAGCCACTTATGTATATATATATATATATATATATATATATATATATATATATATATATATATATATATATATATATATATATATATATATATATATATATATATATATGAAAACCATTATAATAATTAAGTCATATTACATGTCTTATATATAATTATCTAATTTGATCAGACATATTTTAACACATGATGTAAAGAAACTGTTCTCATGAACCTGTTATTGAAAAGTCTAACTTAACTAAATAACGTCATAAACAACAGTGGGCTGCATTTTGACATCACAAGAGCAATATTTATGATTATCTATCCCACTGGTTCCCAACGTCGGGTCCGGGGACCACCAGGGGGGTCAAATGGACCCTTACTCAGAGTTAAATGAACACTGATGATTTTACAATGTAGACTGGGGTCACAGAGATAAAAGGGGGGTCCATAGCCTAATGCATATCAAACTGGGGGTTCTTGAAATAATACTGATAAAAGGTTGAGAATCACTGATTTATCTATTAGTCCATGAGCCAGACAAGATTTCATTATCGAAAGAGTGGGCAAAACCATACCTATATTAAATTGTTTATACTGTAGGGTCAATATAAGTAAATAAATATATGATAACCTTTCCACAGGAGCAGCTTTTTCATATTTATCACACATTTTGTTATTTTCCCCATACGTACATGACAGGTGAAAAAATGACATTTAAAAAATAGTTATCATAATGAAACTTCCCCAGTTGATTACTTACATGAAGACAATGATTTATCGTATTACAAGTTTTCTGAAATGGTATATTTAAATATGCAAATTAGGCATTAGGAAAATATGCCCGAATTTGCATAACTTTCCAGAATCTACATTGGAACATTGGACAAAGCCAGAGTCAACATTCTTATTTCATTTTGTTAAGATGTTGGAGTCAAAGGTTTTTCATGGACTAAATGCCTAATTTGCATATTTAAATATACATTTACTTATATTGACCCTATAAACAATTTAATATAGGTATGGTTTTGCCCACTCTTTCGATAATCATTGCTCAATTTTGGGGCTCTGGCTCATGGACCATAATGATCTGTTCTGTATCTCTGACCATGATCCCCTCTCTCCTCCTTGTGCTCTCTCTCTCCTGTCCAGCGCGAGTCGGGTCGTGCGGTGGGAACTACTCTTCTCCCTCGGGTGTCGTCTACTCCCCGGACTTCCCCGACAAGTACAACGCCGGCCGTGTCTGTTACTGGACCATCCATGTAGGCACCTCGATTCTTTGCTGATATTAGGGATTGTTCTATCGATTACTTTTTTGATCGATCGAATAATCAAGAAGATTATATATCAAAGATTTGATTAACTAACCTACGTTTATTTTATACTTTGTTGCACAACAGTGTCCTGCAAAAACTGTGAAAATAGCCGATCTATAAGTTCAATTGTGGTCCAAGCTCGCCTTGTGAGCATGGACATATTTTCTCAATTTTGGATTGTTATTTTTTTCAACAATTTTCTTTTTACCTTTTGCATATGACATGCCCAAAATAGGGATTAATTATTAATAGATTCTTTTATGAACCCATTAAAACCGGGAGAGCATCCATGTCATTTTAGATTTTTGTGTTGGCTATTAAAAAATAGCAGATATACGAGCTCACAGCGAGCTTACATCTGCTATTTTTTAACATTTTTGAAAAAAGTGTAATGTGAGAACTACTGATTTAGAAGGCATTTGTAGAATAGGCCTCAGGTCTTTAATCAGTTAAATGATCGATTATCAATTCTTATTATATCGTTAGATAAAATAGTTTAACTGTTGCACCCCTACCGTACATCCAGGTGACCGGCGCGTCGGCCATCCTCTTCAACTTCACCTTCTTCGACATCTCCGACCAGACGGACATGGTGGAGCTGCTGGACGGCTACACCAACCAGGTGGTGGCGCGCTTCGACGGCCGCAACCCGCCGCGCAGCCTGGTCAACGTCACGGGGGACTATGTCATCCTCTACTTCTACTCGGACCGCACCAACCAGGCCCAGGGGTTCGCCATGCTCTACCAAGGTACGGTACAAGACCAGCAGCTCCGGCACATTGCTTTGTAGGAACGTGTTATGTCGTCGCTTTTGGGTGGAAACAGATAGACTTAACCACTTTCATTTTCACTTTCAACATTTTATTTTGCACGACCTTCGTTTACGACAAAGTAGGGAATTAATTTAGGGGAGTGAAAAAACATGAAAGACTAAAATACGTTTTCTGTCCGACAATATACATCTGTACATATCCACGTTGCAAAGGGGTTACATCTATACAAACAAAGTCATGTTGAAATGACATTGCAGTCTTTTACAGACTTTTTACAGACTTTCTTTTTCTCTGTTTTTGGAGTGATATCGTAATCCCAACGCCACCGAAAGCGCCTCTCTCTCTCTCTCTCTCTCCGCGAGAGCGTTATTTGCATGTGCAGGTGTGGAGCTTGACGCCCTGGCTCGTGTGACAGTTTTGCATAGCAACCTGGCTCCCTCATCGCTGTTAAATTGAGCAGACTAATGCCTCTTAGCCTCTTGGCGAGGCAGATATGGCAGCTCCGCCAGGCGCTATTCTCTTTTCATTTGCTGGCCAATGCTTCACAGGCCCCCGGGTGACGCTTGCCTTTTAAATGTTTTGTTTTTCTAGGAACCCATAAACTTAAGGTATGCTGTTTGCATTTTAAGCTGCGTCGGCTGTTTCCCCCCCCCCCAGATATATCCATATATAAATAAGGTGCATACTCACTGCAGTATTCAGAGCAGATAAAACTTTTTAGGCACAAGCAATGCAAACACTAGTGCTGGGCAATTAACTGAAAGATATATTAAAACCGACATTTAGAACCAATAACTTACTTAATCTTGCTTATGTTGGATAAACAAATAATTGAGAAGCTCTTTTTTGCTAACAAAAAAAAAGGCATATCAACGAATCAACCCAAAAACTCCAATAGTCTTTTTTCTTTTAAGCGACTAAATCATTTTGTCGCATCAATCATTTAAGTCCTAGCTGTATTATACTTTCTTGTACTGTGGTGGTGTGCTAAAATAGCCGATATTTTACTCATAGTGACAAGACCTGATATTTTCACTTTTTTGTTTTAATAATCGTAATTGAGGCAAAAGTGTGAAATAATTGTGATATTGATTTGAAGTCATATTGCCCAGCCCTAGAGACATTTCAACGTGGCTGACATTCAGGCTCTGTGTCACAGCCACACTAGGAGCCAATCTGCCCCCCTCATCCACCTCCACCAGCCTCCATTTGTAATTCTCTGTCATGTCGTTGCCTGCTGGTGTTCCATACTGAAAAACAATATCAGAAGGTCAGAATCTGACCCCGTGGACACGCAGACAATTCTCCCTGTGCTTGTATCTCATTCCTGGCTTGGCAGCCTAGAAATGATGTGAGGCATTTAATAAGAAAGGGTCACCCCATAAAGAGAGAGGTGTTGTTGCCTCAAGTCGTATTTTTTACAGATACGCAGAGAAGGACTGGGGGACAAGGGAAATGTTGAAGGAGAACATCATGCTAACAGAGTGGTTTGTGGGTAGATAGAAAATAAAAAAAAAATATGACTATGACAAATAAATATCACGATTATTTCAAACTTTTGCCTCGATTACAATTAATGAACGATTATTTCATAGTACTCTGACAAGGTCTGTACTGTAGGGGTGTCAGAAAAAAATTGATTTGAATACGAATCACGATTCTACTGTCAGAATCGATTCTAATTTTCCAAAAAATGATTTTAATTTTGATTAGATTTTTGGGGGATCTTGGATTTACCTTTGTGTGTTTACATTATTATCAGTTGATAAAACCTTTACAATTATAAAAGCTACGTAAATGTACTCTGCTCTCATGCCAGCAGACTGGAGTAGATCCTGAAATCCTATGTTTTGAATGGAGAATCGTTTTGAATCGAGAAAAAATGTTGTTTTGAAAAAATCTGAATCGAATCGTGAGATAGCAGATGATTCACAGCCCTACTGTACTGTAAATATTATCGGCTCGCTGATTTTGCCCGCCAGCATTGTACAACAAAGTATAATTATTATAATAATATATACTATTAGCCCAGCTCTAGAAAGAAGATACAGAGTTACAGTATAGAGACACAGACAGACAGAGAGAATAACGTGTCCATGGTCCATACGTGTGCTGAATGGTCTGGCAGGATGGTAATTTCAGGATAAACACTCTCAGATGACGTCGGAAGAATGCGTTCAGCTGAGCTGGAGTTTGAAACGCTTCATTTTGTTTGCAAATCGCCGCTGTATCGTGGAAAGCTTGTATGTCCAAAGTCGTTACTTTTCAGGAAATGGAAAAAAATAACCTGTGTTCCAATGGATCCAATGTAGTTCTGTCATTAGTTACAGGCTCTTGTTAATACTTTTCATTGATTCAATATTTATAATACACACACATGCACACACACGCACACACGCACGGACACATACACATACACGCACACACGCACGCACACACACAAAAATTCCAAAATTAGGCTTATAGATCAGCTATTCTTGCTACTTCTATGTGAGTATGTTTAGACGAAATAGGGCATTAAATTAAAAAAAACTTAAAAACAAAAAGTCTAAATATAGAGATACTAGGTTTCTGCCCGACGGCGGTGAAATGGGGAACATGTGGGGCGTTCTGGGAACGTCACAGGCAGGTTGAGTTATTATGTGAAAAAATCCCACACTGGTTTAACAAGCAGCCACCATTCATGAAGGAGATGTACAGAGCCGGGCCAAGTAGTGTCTGCATTCTGCATGGGATTCACAGGGTTTGGTTTCAACTACACAGAACACTACAGCAGCAGGGGTTCACAAACCAAAACATACATTTATTTGGTGGTCTCTTGGGGGTAGACCACCACTTAGAACAGTGGTTCTCAACCTGTGGGTCGGGACCCCCAGAGGAGTCCCACTCCCCACGTGATTTTTGGGGCGGGTCCCGGCCTAAAAAGGTTGAGAACCACTGACTTAGAATACGGTCAATTCACACTCTAATCAAACATATGGGTGAATGCATAGAAACGTCTCAAAAACATTTGTGTAAATGTCAGATTTGTCTTCTTCATCAGTTTCGTTAAAGTTTTTCTCCCCCCCCACCCCCTTTTCTTCCTGAAAACTACGAATGATGGAGCTTGCACAAAAAAAATACTTTCACCCACTTCTCTACACCTGTAAACCTGTGGTGTGACAATAAAAGTGATTCTGATTTGTTCTCGTGTTCTCTCCAGCGCTGAGAAGCACCAGAACGGTGCAGGACGAGGATGAGGAGGAGGATGAGGAAGAGTTTGGGGAGGACAGACTAGAGGAGGTGTCCAGCACGGCGGGGCCGCGGGTGGGCCCCGGCGCCGTCACCGAACGCTCCAACGGTACCGGCAACGGCCGCTCCTCCCAGATCCTCTACGTGATCACGTCCAGTCCCGGTAAACCGGAGCACAACATGCCAGGTCAGTGGGCTGGACGCAGCGAGACCACCGGCCACAGCGCTAGTATGTTCCCACCCACCATATATATATATATATACTGTATACCTAAACCTCTCTCACCTTCTGCTGGGCCTTTCTGGGACTCTTTGTTTTTTTGGGGCTAATGCTGTCATGATAATTAAATTGTACTTGACGATTAATTGTGTCTTAGACATTGAACATTGTAACATAAAAAGTTACATTTCTGTTTGCCTCAGGCTTTTTAAAACAGAAATCGCACAGGGCATAACTTGAATATAATATATTATTATAAAGAAATGACTACAATGACTGGTACCAGTAATCAAAACAAATAATGTGCTATGGTCAAAATAGGCCATATTTAATAATGCTTTACTTTCCAAACAAAAACCAGCTCATCTCCGTTATCATTGAAAATGTTTGAAAATGCATGAACATTTTTCAACTGATGAATGTACACAGATGGATGGAAATGATTCTGACGATTATGTGAAATAATTGCGATTATCTCAAATAACTGTGATCAGGCGTTTATGTAATAATTGTGACAGGATTCGTGTTAGCATGATTTCGGTTTCTTTGTCTTTGGTTTCTTCGGCCACTGAGGCACAGGGTGCTGTTGCAAAACCCAAGACCACCAGGGTAGTTGTGTTACAGACTCTGTTATAGAACTATTTTTATGAAGGATACATGACAAATTCAACTCACATTCACATTCCCTGGGGAAGTATTTTTACACATGGGAAATATCAATGTTTTGGCTACATAAACATCGTACTATCGGTCTATCGCTGCTAAGTTATATATCATCCAGAACTAATATGACGCTCTGAAGTAACGCCACACTCTGAGTGACTCAGCATGAAGTGTCTGCCGCAGGGGTGGAAAGCACTGTAGCTAAGTACAGATATTCAAGTACTGTACTTATTTTGAGGTACTTTTACTACTTTTTATACTTTGATACTTCTGGTCCACTACATCTTAGAGGCAAATGTACTTTTTATTCAACTACAATAATTTGACGGCATACTTTATAAATTTGATTATTACGAAGCATACATTAAACACTTAAGCTACCTATTTTATACCTTGAAGATTTAAAAATAGCCAATCTACAAGCTCACAACGTGTCGCATCACGTGCTATTTTTGAAAAGGTTTGACGAATTTTAAAAAATTAGAGTATGTTTACTTATATTGCTACTCATACTTAAGTAAAAAACAAGTGTACTTCTTCCACCACTGATGTTTATAGACTTGAACACAATTGGACGTGTCATTAAATCAGTGCGGGACGGACAGATCAGCTCCATGTAACTCTACTCGGCTCATAAACATGATTCTTTTCTCGCTCCGAGGAGTCTTGCCCTCAGAAGGCAGCCTCTTGTGTTCCTGACATCAGACAATAACAGATGTGCGCTGGCCATGTATCATCCAGCCCAGACAACTCTCTGGCTGAACATTGCTAACAGGTGTGGCCGCCGAGCGGGGCGCCTATCCTCCCAGTTCCTCTCCGAGTCTTGTTCGATTTGTTCGCGCCGCTGCGATGTGTAAAAGACCTGCTCGCAGTTATTACATAATCGCCCCCCCGGTCGCAGTTATTTGAGATAATCGCAGTCATTTTGCGTAATCGTCACAATCGTTTCCGTTCGTCATGTATGAATTCCTCTTTTGAAAAACTGTGGGAATAGCGTCTCATTACGATGCGTTATAAGCTTGTAGGTCAGCTCTTTCCGCTATTTTTGTCATTTTCTGAAAGTATTAAATAGTTATGTATTATGGCCTGTTTTGTCCATAATACATTATTGTCAGTCATTTCTGTGTATATTTAAGTAATTTGTTATATCTTCCATATGTGCAATATTTGTTTGAAAATCTTAAAAAAGCAAACAGAAAAGTAATTTTGATGTATTTAACATACTCTTCTGCCAAAAACACAAGTAAATTGAAAATCGCAATTATTTGTACAACAATTAATCGCCAACTAAAATGTGGCGATTGTGGCAGCCCTAATCACATCATAGCGCTGGCTAGGTATCACCCACTCTCTGGGTGAACATTGCTAACAGGTGTGGCTTTTCCTCCTGGTTCCTCTCCAAGTCTTGTTCCATTTGTTCGCCCCCTGCTGTTTGACCGCTAACGGCTCTCTCTCTCTCTCTCTCTCTGACAGTGTGGACCATCTACGCTCTGGCCGCCCTGCTCACTCTGACGGTCATCGCCATGGTGGCCAAGTTACTTCTGCATATGACAGTCAAGTAAGTATGAGGTGCAAGGAGGAGACGTCCTTGACCGCCGTCACAACAAAGCCCCATTTATACATTGTCATGCTAGCTCAGTGGCCTTGTGGTTAGAGTGTCCGTCCTGGCAATGGGAGGTTGGGGTTTAATCCCCGGGCCGGGTCATACCTAAGATTGTAAAAAAGTGGACCCCATGCCTCCCTTCTTGGAACTCAGCGTCAACCGTCAAGGGGTTTTCAAGGGTAAAGGGGGGTTACGTCCCTGTGACATTTTCCCAGGGAAAATGGAAAAATTTAATAATAATGAAAACATGTTTGAAAGTGAAATATCCCTTTAAGCATAAGAGGACGATGTCTTTTTGTAGTTACCTCCGCGGCGGGTTCCCAGTTCCCACCACAGATTTCCAATGGAGTTATTGTGTCGCATGTTGGACAAATTATGAAAATAAGCTCTTGTAGCAAACAAAGCCATTTTACCATAATACGACACGTTCTGCTCAACAAGATAATCTCCACAAATGAACACACTTGTTGTGATTTCTTTTGAACAACATACGCGGTTAATCAAAGTTTGAAAAAGCATGTTAACTTCAAAGTCCACGGCTGACATATTAACGGGTTATGATTTATGTCCGAACAAAGCATGAAACTCTATTGTGTTCACCACAGACCTTGTTTTCTGCGTACAGTACATTAAAAACACCATGGTAAGAAGCATTGGAAACTTAGCGAGGGAACCAATTGTGAACTCAATCATACGCGTTTTAGGACACCAAAATGTAGCACTGGTAGTACTGTCCATTGTTGTTAAAGATGGGGTGCCATGATATTTTTCAACCCTAAAACCTGATCATAAGGTATTATTATTATGTAAGGATTTAAAAAAAAAAGTGTACAGTAAGTGTTAAAATGTTGTTTTTATGTGGACACGCCTCCAGTTCATTAAGTATACCTGGTTCTCACCTTAGCACCTCCTCCACCACCTTAGCACCACCCACCTGTCCTAGTCCCTCCTCCTCCTCATGCCCACACCTGTTGTGTTATGATAATGAGGGGGAGGGTATGGCTTTGTGATGTCACTAAAGCGCTGTTTCTCTATTGGCACGTTTGACCCTCAAGGTTTCAGCCTCCAGGAAGAAACTCCAAATAGTCAGAGAAGACATAAAACACCATAAAAACACCACCGGGGGGCTTAATGAAGTTCTATCAACCTCATAGACACATGAAAAACAGAAAAAGTGCAAAAACATGGCACCAGCTCTTTAACATCAGACATTGGCAGCAAAAGACAAATTCAGATATTTTTTTTTACCATTTTGCACAGCTAAAAATATTGCAAGATAAGAATTCATATCCACCCAAAATAATAGGCTCATGTATGAATTATTGTCAAAGACTAAAACTAAGTAAGTAAGTAAACACTAACAGTGTGTTAGTTTTTTTTTTTTTGCCTTGTTTGATTTCAGTAAACAAAAAATGTTTTTCAATCCTAACTTTGGTTATTTCGTTAGTTTTAGTCAACTATACTAACGCTACACCCCATCGGTCTCTTCTCCACCTCGCAGGTCTCAAAGCATCCCAACGGTCAGCGGGTCGGACAGCTGCAGCCAGAGCACGGCATCCTCCGAACCCTGGATCATCCTGTACCGGCCGTCCACCATCTCCCTGTTCAAGAAGAAGCTGAAAAACCACCACGGAGACCTCAGCCCCCTGGTGGGCAACTAGGGCTACTGCACCCCAACCAACAGCCACCACCACCACTACTACTACTACCACCACTACTACCGCCAGTACTACCACTACTCTGTGCCCAGGCCCGTCAGAGGCAAGGCCCCACAGACAATTAAACTCTATGGGAAGGGGTGGGCGCGATAAGCTAACGAGCTAATGACCTAACGAGTGGCTAATGGCGACTGACTGCTACTAAACGGCCCATTAGCCGAGCCCTCCCCTAGCTCAGCACCAAAGAAGAGAGGACGGAGGGTGTCGGTGTCTGCTGCCTGCGACAAGAGCAAGGAGGATATCACAGCGCTCCGAGACAAAGACGAGTGGGGTTCACATGCACTCTTAGTAATGGTAAATGATGCATTCATATACAGAGCCTTTATCCAAAGCGCTTTACAATGTGCATTACATTCACCCATTCACACACACATTCACACACTGACGGCAGAGGAAAACGATGCAAGGCACCAACCTGTCTTGCTCAAGGACACTAACCCAGACACTAACCCAGGGGGAGCCGGGGATCGAACCGGGAACCTTCCAAATCCCAAGCGGCCCGCTCTACCTCTCGAGGCACTGCCGCCGCTTGAGGTTCCATCCCCATTGTGCACGTCCCTAGTCACTGGAGTTCCCTGTCCCAAGACAGGCTGAGGGCCAGAGCATGTTGCCCTCCAAAAAACCCTTCCAGAGTACCGGTCCGCCCCCGAAGGTACTCCACAGCCAGGCACAAAATGGCCGACTTCACTGTCCCTAAGCGCAATAGTCAAAACGGGGACGCGTGACTCTTCCAGGTGCTTCTGAGTCAAAACGGTGACCAAAGCTTCATTGCTAGCAAGGGAATGATGGGGGAGGAGGAGACACATGTATGTGACATGGACACACAAAGTGGAATAGACATCCATTTTTACTCAACTCTCCTGACTGCCTCATGTAGAGAAATGACCGCCATCCAGAGTTGTTATGGGAAACTGAACTCTTATGTCTCTTTTCGACTACAAAGGGTAACCCAGAACCTTCCAGAACCTGAAACTTTCCAGAACCTTTGAAGTTCTGCGATGTGCTTTTAGTTTACTTCTCCATTTTAGCTAGAACCACCAGTGATGGAGAAGGTACACAGAACAATTTACTAATAAAAAGCAACAAATAGCCTCACAACATGTGAGCTTGTAGATCCACTATTGAAATGATATCGTCTCTGTTGGGTGGAAACCTCATTATGTCCAAAACTATTACTTGTCAGGATTCAAATTCAAAAGTATCAAAAGTAACAGATCTACAAGCTCGAAACGCGTCGCTTTGCACCGCGTTTCGAGCTTGCAGATCTGCTACTTTTGATACTTTTGTGTGACGCCGTAGTATGATCAAGTCGGGCGTTAATTTGTGAAAAAACACAAAAATTTAGAATATGGAGATAAGAGGTTTCTGCCCGACAGCAACGATACGTTGGTGGTTAGTACCACCTCCTGAGCAAGGCTCTGAAACCGAGCCGTGGCGCATGGAAACAATACATTTCACAGCACAGCGCGGTTCACTTAGTTCTTCTAGTCGAAAAGATCCGTATTAGTTCAATATTCACTATTCATAGTGTTACTGTTTCTGTTGAACACAAACTATCAGAGGAGAGAATGGGGGATGAATAAACCATAAAGACGGTAGATATGGCAGTTAACTCTGGGAGTGAATCACCACTCCGAAATAAAAAATAAAAAAGAGAGTGAGAATAACTATTACCACCACATCACTGAACCCGTGTGCGGACGTTGGGCAGAGAGAAGAAAATAGCATCACGAAGCAAAAAGGCGTTGGGTGATTTAAGGTTGTAGACAACTGCCATTTAGGGAGCCCGGGGAAGATGTGAGGTTCTCTACATGGCTGTGGGCGGCAGCCTTTCCGGTTTGATGGCATTCGAGTGCCTTAAGGATCGCCTCTCTCCACTCCTCTCCAAAAATCCAACATCCATTCCTTCCACAAAGCCCACTGGCTTCTCTCAGAGGGCTGTGTGCACCTCTTTAAAATGGCAATATTGTCCAAAGGAACGAGAGGGTTTTCACTCCAGAAACAGATATTCCACCATAGATATGGATGCATACTTTTTTTTTGCAAAATTAGCGATTGTCATAAATCAAGTTATAGTAATTTTTAAATAATAGTAAGTAACTTAAGTCCATTGTGGACACAATGACAGCTTTTACAGGAACCTTTATATTTAAGAGATATTAAATGATAAGATTCAGGTGATGACTTTTTTTTGTTTTTCTTTTCTGAACAGATATATTGTTTAGTTTTTTTTAAATTGAGTAGAAACAGACAAAGCTTTACAAGAACATTTTGTTTATGTTTCTCATCTCTTGTGTGCTCTTATGTGTGTGTAGTCTCGGACATTTACTGAACATATTGTTCGCGTTAAGTTGTCTTTTGATTACGGGAGGGGGGGGGGGGGGGGGGGGGGGTGAATGTTGTTGTATATTGTGTAATTCAATGTGGGAATAATGACATTTTTTGTTTGCTCTTTCATTTTGTATCTCGGCGAAGCAGCTGAGAGACAGTCACATCAAAGTGCTTTTTGTTCTTGTTCATCAATCAACACTTAGCTTGGAGGTGGAACACTGTTTTGTTGTTTTTCTTCGACAGCTGTACATTATTTAAGTTTTCAGGATGCAGGGTTTGATTTGTAAAATTTTTAAAAGCAGAGGGAGGACATACTTTGTTGTGCGACAAGTAGCGAAAATAATCAGATCAACAAGCTCGAAAATGCGTCACATCACAACGCATTGTGAGCTTGTATTTAAAATAAATATTTTTTTTTTTTGACAGATTTTGAAAAGATTTTACTTACCCAAAAGAGGGACACCAGGGTTAATACATGTTGTATTAAATTGTTACATTTTGATCAAACATATCAGACAGTCTACATTTCCCAAAAGGAAATGCATGATCCCGCCCCACAACAAATCCAACCCTGACAGAATGGACCTTCTACTGGCCACTTTGTTTCCAACGCAAACAGTTCAAAACAAACAGCATACCCAAAAACAAACCCAATCCTTGGCACTCTGCAGGTTCCGTTCCGACATTTCCGTGCGTTGCTGTGACATTTAAACTGGTTGTGAAAGGTCACACAATCTGCCACCGCACCACTGGCATAGCAAGTGCCGTTGTTTCAGAATAAGATTTGTTCCGCACAACAAATGTCAATGCAATTACAGTGCATTTGGCCCCCACTTGCATGGCATGCTCTTTATTCAGCTTCATTCAAGGAAACAAACTTAAGAGAGGTTCATCAACCTGAGCACTCGTGACTGCACGCCTAAACCCTAAGTTTTGCTCCGTTGTACGAAAATAACTTAACCACTTAAACCCTTTTTACTCGGTAAACTTGACCAGAGTTTGCTCTGTAGCGCTCTTTTTCTCCCCGCTCTACGCCAAATATTTTGGCCTGAAAATAGCCAATCTACAAACTCAGAACTTGCCAACAACGCTGCACATTGTGAACTTTTAGATCTGCTATTTTCCAGAATAGGGATGCTAGGGTTCAAGTGGTTAAAATCACTGATTTTCGTCAAAAGCACGGGACCATGTTACGATGTAGTGGGCTATAAATTAGGCTTACGGTGGGGTCACAGTGGAATCCAAGTCTTAACAGTAGGATTTACAGCAGCTATGATTATACTATCATGGGAGAGCGACCTGATGCTGGCCATGTTCATTCCAATGTTCTCCACTTTGTCTAATAGTGACCTCATTCTATATCATTGCTGTCGGGGCAGAAACCTCTTATCTCCATGATCATCGTGTTTTTTTTGCGTAAATGAACGCCCTACGTGATCATACTAACACGTCACACAAAAGCATCAAAAGTAGCAGATCCTCAAGCGAAGCGACGCGTTTTGAGCTCGTAGATCTGCTACTTTTGCTGCTTTTGAATTGGAATCCTGAAAATTCACAGTTTTGGACATAGGTTTCCACCCAGCAGAGACGGTTATGTATCCTGTCTGCTGAGCTATAACTCATGTTAAAGGTAGTGTAAGGGATACTTTTGGGAAAAAAGTTTTTTAGGTTAAAGCTCTATATTCTGATAGTAATCACTGCTGTAGAGCGTTTGTTCAGTAACAGGGGTCTCCCGTCTCTCTAGCTCGCAAGTAAACAGAAACTCTTTCAGGAGGGTTGCCAGTTTCAACCAATCGCAGCGAGGACCCATTTATCAGCTTCAATTTGCCGCCAGTTCCAGTTTATCCTGCACCCTGTTATGTACAGTATGAGTTCTTTCTCCCGATTAGATAAAATGGGTATCCCGACCTGAAAATGTGTTTTCTGTTTACTAAAGAGCTGGAGAGACGGGGAGTCCCCTGTTAACTGACCAAACACTCTATAGCAATGATTACTATCAGAATATATTTTAACAAAAAAAAACGGTGGAATTCAAGTCTTAGGATTTATAGCAGGTACGGTTTTAATGTCATGGGAGGGCAACAATGCTGGCCAGGTTTATCCCAATGTTCTCCAGTTTGTCTAATAGTGACCTCATGCTATATTTCTCCTGTCTGCTGGACTGTAACTCATGTTAATTATCGCAACTTAAGACAAGAGCACAGAACACACCCCCTGGGTCTGTAATGTTCAGAGCAGTCTGCTGTCCATGCATAGAGAAAGAGAGAGAATGAAAGGAACAGTCAAAGAGAAGATTTATGTACGGTCAAATCCAGTGATTTTCAGTGGTTCTCAAAGTGGGGTCTGGGGACTCCTGGGGGTCCTTGGGGGGGTTCCAGGGGGTCCCCCGCAAAATGAGTTATCAGCAAGTCTTGTTTATTTTATACTTAAGCTATTTGAAAATAGCCGATCTCGTTGTGAGCTTGTACACCGGCTGTTAAAAACAAATAATTTAGAAAAATTATGAAAACATTTTGAACACAAATCTTCTCTTATCCCTGGCACAAAATCACCCCTGGCACAAAATCACATCCCTGGCACAAAATCACATACCTGGCACAAAATCTTTACAGATGGGGGTCCGCGGCCAAATGCATATACATTTGTGGGTCCTTGACATGAAACAGTTTGAGAACCACTTGACAAATCCACGATAAGCCAAGTCAAATCTAACAAGGGCTTATGTGTTTGGATAGCGTGGCGTAGTGTGCAAACTCATCCTGTGTATTGTCCTGGAGTCAGACAGATTCCACGCTACCTTCTACAGCACTGGAAACGGTGTCATCTCAAGCTATGGTTGATGTCACTGGTTCTCAACACACTGAGGATTTTTACAGTGTACATTGGGGTTCCAGAGCAACAAAACATACAAAGGAAAATCAAAGGGGGTCCTTGAAATCAAAAAGGTTGAGAACCACTGAAAATTTATTTTCTGTTTACTAAAGCGCTGGAGAGACGGGGAGACCTCTGTTAACTGAACAATCAAACGTCAACAACTAACTAACAATTAAACTATACTGGGACCCCAAGCTGCACTCTAAAATCCTCAGTGGTAATTTAACTCTGAATGTGATTGTGTACAAATGGAACCAATTGGAGTCCATTTGGATCCATTTATACACACAGAGTTGCAGACCCTTTAAGGGTCCATTTGGACCTCTGGTGGTCCCCGAACCGGACGTTGAGAATCAGTGGTTGATGTGAGTGTCCTTGACCTTGGAGGGGGGAGGGGGGGGGGGCATATTGTTTTCATGAAATTGTAAATAACAAAATAGTGAAATTTTTAATTTATACAGTAAATTATTGTTATTTTGTACGTGAATGGGATATAATCTATCTTTTGTATTAAGTGAAGTACCTTTGTAGTTTTATTTAATGTGTCCATGGTTGCAAAATAAACACTGTATGCATGTTTCTTAATGCCGCCTTGTGTGCTGATTCATCTAATCTAAAATAACACAATTTACACTCTTCCATTTTCATCATGTCTGAACAGATGAAGACAGATGTCTGCATGGAGGCTCATCTGAGCTCTCCTGTTCTCTGAAGCTAAATACTTATAAGTTATCATCATATCGTTGGTGTCTGGTGGAAACCTTGGATGTCCAAAACCGTTCCTTTTTTCATTATTTTTAAAACGATTTAAAATAGTGAAAATAGCAGATTCTTTTTACTGAAGTAAAAGTAGCAATACCACTCTGTTGCAAAAGTCCTGTATTCAAAATTGTACTTGAGTAAAGGTACCAAAAGTAAAAGTACTCAAAAAAAAATTAATGTGTAAATTATTTTTTAATATAGTAGATCTACGAGTTCACGTGTTTGTATGGCTATTTTCAAATAGCCAAAGTATAAAGTGGTTAATGGATGTTTTGTATTCTAAATCTGCAAATTAACTTGTTACTAAAGTCCTGAAAGTAAGTGCAATATTTACCTCTGAGATGTTGTTGAGTAGAATCTTTTTGAAAAGTAAAGTAAAAGTACTTCAAAATTACAGTACAGTACTTTTGAGTACATCTATTTGGTGACTTTCCACCGCTGCTTATCAGATTATGTGAAATGAGTCCCAGATTGCATGTACTGTAGACACACAAACACACACAGAGAAAGCTCCATGTGCAACCCATTGACTCCGCACTGGGCGGAGGTCAACCGTGCAACCTGCACATCGGTGCTGTCGCCAGGAAACCTTGTATGTCCAAAGCCGCTCCTTTTTTAGTATTATTTATTAATAAATGACATTTTGAAAATAGCAGATCTACAAGGTCACAACGCGTCGCAGCGTTGTGACCTTGTAGATCTGCTATTTTCACTACTTTTGTGTGACACTCTTGTATAATGAAGTAGGGCGTTAAATTACGAAGAAGAAAGAAAACATTAAAAGCTGAAATATGGAGATACGAGGTTTCTGCCTGACAGCAATGACATGTAACAGAGGAGAGCAGTGTGTGGTCAGCCTCACAACTCCTACAGCATGAGAAATGAGAATGAAAACGGATATGTAATAATCTGAAGCATTTGTGATGCTTGTTAATTCACGAAAGACCTTTCTTCTGTGAACTTTTGTTAAGATAGATGGATAGATAGATATACTTTATTAATCCCTGAAGGGAAATTCAGATATCCCATAGCTCATACAGGCATACAGTTAAAAAGGTTAGTTAAAAACACATCACAAAAAGTGGAGGGCACGGGTTAAAACTGAGAGAAGACAAATATAAAAAATATATTATGAATAAGCATAAAAGGCATTAAAAGCATTAAAAAGGTGTCACTGTACTAACTCTGTGTCTTATAGAGGGCTGTGCAGACAGTTCAGAAACCTGCCTACCAGTGACATCATTGGTAGGCAGGTTTGGACATTTCAAACAAGATTTCATACTTTTTATTTTTTATTTTATTAAAGCAGCACTGTGTAACGTGCCTCTTCTACCCCGGATTTGAACTTGGTTTCCTGCTCAAAGTGCTGAAATGCTTACCATTGCGCAAATAGAGCCGGACTGCTTGGTCAGGGGATACAATTAATCTTGACCATCAGGTCAAAATTCGGTCAGATCCTGTTGCTATTGGTGAGACATGACCTTTGACACAATCTAAATGTCTCAATAGAAAAGCAGGGAGACAAAATACAACCACCCCAATTGTATACGTTATATTGTATTAACAAACTCTACCGTACAGATTGGACAAATTTTCATTTTAATCATTTAAAACAGACTTACATACTGTAGTGAGGCTTTAACGCAAGAACAATGGCTTCTATTTCAGCATGCTAACTTTCCAGGAAGTGAAAGGCTGTAGTTTCTATTAGCTTGGAATCCCCATAGATGATGTCACTGATGATGAGGGAGGTTTCTGAACTGTTTCTGAACTCAGTTGAAAATGGCTGAATTTCTCCTTTAAAGGGCTGATATTAATATCACTTTGTTTATAAACTTGGCAGCAGTATATAGCCTGCTTTGTACTTTCTTGTATGACCAAGCATAAATTAGGCATTTAGGTTAACATTTGGTTGTACAGTGCCAGACAGTGCGATTCCACAGCCAACCATGTATCCAACTGTCAGAAAAGCCTTACAAGTCCTTCCAAACAGTGTATTTCCCCATTGATCTGCACCTAATAACAGTAGACTGTGTGGGCAATGTTTCAGAAACAGAAATGGGCCTATTGACATGACAATGTAGTAAAAGTCTTGGTCAGTGATCAGATAGAAGCTTCTTCAGAAGTCTTGGACGAAAGTAACTTGAGAAGCTTCCACTTTGAGTTATTTTATGTGTAGCCTAAACCTAATAAACAGCATTTGTACATTGTTGTCATAAGCCAAAGATTGCATATCTCCAAAACGCGTCATGTTTTGAGCTTTTAGATCTGCTATTTTTGACAAAGAGATTTGGTATAGACGGAAAATAGCGGTCCAAGTATAGAGCCAACTCAGGTCCGTTTTACTAAGTCTAAAGGGTTTGAGTTAGTTTATGTGTGATAAAACAGTAATGTACATTGTTGCCATGAAAAATCATAAGAATCTGTTATTAAAGGTAGGGTAAGTGATATTCCTTTGTTAAAATAAGTGTTAAATAACTATATATATTCTATAATTATTGCTATAGAGTGATTGTTCAGTAACAGCTAAGGGTCTCCCTGCCTCTCCAGCTCTTTAGTGAACAGAAAATGCATTTCCAGGTCGGGATACCAATTGCATCCAATCAGGAGAGACAACTCATACAGGAAACAGGATAAACAAGTGGAATTGGAAGTGATGACAAAAATAAATGAGCAGACAACATTGAAAATGGAACCATATCAAATTGAAACTGATAAATGGGTACTCTCTCCTGATTAGTTGAAATTTTGCAACCCACCTGGAAATGTATTTTATGTTTATTAAAGAGCTGGAAAGACGGGGAGACCCTTGTTACTGAACAAACACCCTATACTATGGAGTGTTTACTATAGAGTCTATAGCAATGATTAGGCGTACTATCAGAATATAGTGCAGACAGACAGACAGACAGACAGACAGACAGACAGACAGACAGACAGACAGACAGACAGACAGACAGACAGACAGACAGACAGACAGACAGACAGACAGACAGACAGACAGACAGACAGACAGACAGACAGACAGACAGACAGACAGACAGACAGACAGACAGACAGACACACACACACACACACACACACACACACACACACACACACACACACACACACACACACACACACACACACACACACACACACACACACACACACACACACACACACACACACACACACACACACACACACACACACACACACACACACACACACACACACACACACACACACACACACACACACACACACACACACACACACACACACACACACACACACACACACACACACACACAAAATACTTGACATGCGATCTTCTGTTGCCCTCTGCTGGCGGAATGTATCAATTACAAACTTGCCCTGTGGTTCATTCCCAAGAGGTGGTGTGCCGTCAAACAGTCCATTGTAGACAACAGAGACAAAGGCACAAAGCCACATACAATAACAGGACTTTTGTTTGGTTATGTTTTTGTTTTTATAAATACAAGCACCTTGGTGTAAACAACAGAGACAAAGCCACACACAATAACAGGACACTTGTTTTGTTTTATTTTTGTTTTTATAAATATAAGTTCTTATTTACAACTGTGCCCTGGCAAAAGGTAATCCTCATGACATATCTAGAAAAAGTACACTGTTTGCTTCTGAGATGTAGTGCTGGAGTAGAAGTATAAAGTACTGGAAAAAAATTTTTTTCAGGATTCAAATTCAAAAGTAGCAAAAGCAGCAGATCCACAATCTCACACACTGTAGTATGATAATAATAATAGAAATAGGGCGTTAATTTACGTGGAAAAAAACCACAAAAAGTTAGAATATGGAGATAGGAGGTTTCTGCTCGACAGCAGCGTTATAGTTACACCACTCCGTATAAGAGCAACAACAGCATGTGAGCTGGGTAAAGTTCCACAGGGCCCTATGGGACAGCCCTGTCTTGTCCCACACACACACTGTCACCTTTCTCAGAGCATAGACCACAATTAAAAAGCCTGCTGGTGTAAGACTATCCCTCTCAACCTGGGTCGACCAGTAATTAAAGCAACAAAAGGGACAATGCATGCCAGTTTCTGCTTTCCTATAAAGACTGAAAGACATGCCACCGTTAGCTAAATGGAGGACAAAGCCCTGCCACTTTCTGTGCACGAACAGCAGCAGACACTAAAATATGATACCGCATCATTTGAGAGGAATGTAAACCTATAGCTTCAGATGTACTGTAACACAGTTATTCTGAAACCGATTTTTAATAGGCTCAACGCACTGCAGCCATATTAGAAAGAAATTGGGTCTCTTCCTTGGGCCTACTTCCTTCACAGGTCTTACCAATTATACTAATTAAGGCTCTGTTGCATTTAGTGTAGCACAGTGTTCTCAAACTAATTTCAAGGACCCCCATAGAGTTACAGACACCCATAAGGGGCCATTGCCCATTTGGAACCACCTCAAGGATTCCTAGACCTTTTACAGTACCCACTGGTGTAGCAGAGTGATTCCAGTGAGCCCACATGCACACTATCAGCACCCTGACTCTGTTTGACCAGAATGGAACAGAGCCTTAGTTAGTTAGTTAGTTAGTTAGTTGCAGAACAATAAGTAGAAATAGCCAGTGGTGGAAAAAGTACTCAAATTTTTTACTTAAGTAAAAGTATCAATACTGCGATATAGAAATACTCTGTTACAAGTAAAAGTCTTGAATAACACATTTGCTTGAGTAAAAGTACAGTATTGGCATCAAAATGTACTTAAAGTGCCAAAAGTAAAATTACTCAATATGCAGAATGTCCTATTTCACAAGTGTTCAAAATGTATACAAATCTTTTGAAAATAGCAGATCTACAAGCTCAAAATACGTCGCAAATATGCGTCGTAAATAGCTCAAGTATATAGGGATAAAGTGGTTAATGCATGTTTTGTAATAATAATACAAATCTACAAGTTTTCAAATAATTGTAGTGGAGTAAAAAGTACAATATTTGCCAGTAAATAATCCAGTAAATTAAGTACTTGAGTAAATGCACTTTCCACCACTGGAAATAGCCTATTTTTTTTTAATAGTTTGAAAGATTTGAGTCTATCGTAACTTCCAAAGTCCGAACACAACACGCAATAATGAAGAGATAAAGCATGTGAGAGGAATTTAAAACTATGATAAGAAGTTGAACTTAGGGGGAATTAATAAAAAAAACTACAAATCGCGTCGTCGTCCGTCGCGTGGCGCGTGTCTATGACGATAGTGTGACGTAACGTTGCATAATGAAACAAGTCAAACAACATGGCAGCCTCCATCAGACTGCTGGTCCGGAGGGTACTGAGAGATCCTCACATAATAAACACTACACATATTAATGTTAATGTTAGACAACATGGAGGGAGGCTGCGATGGACGGCGTGTTGTTCAGCATCATGTCGCTGTTTCAGCGACGGTGCGGCGGACAGAAACACACACTTTGGCTTCGAGACCGTCCCTGAGTCTGAGAAGAAACAGAGAGGTAGGATAAATGCCGTGGTTCTCTCAACCTGTGGATCGGGACCCCCAGGGCGGTCCCCACATGACTGTCCCAGAGGACAGTGTAATGACTTCTAATACCTAAAAAGACCATTATTGATCTAAAGTAATCAACAAACTATACTATTAAAACTGGTTAAACATTGGTCAAAGTGTCAAATTATATAAGAAAGAGGCAAAACATGTGAAAATAGCAGCTCTACAAGCTCTCAACGCCATGCGTTCTGAGGTATTGTGAGCTTGTAGATCTGCCATTTTCACTATTTTTCTGTGGGAACTGAGCCAAACTAAATGTAATGTCTCAACTCCTACAATTCCAAGTTGTTCAGGGTTGGGGGTCCCAAGTTCAAATATGATTATTTTGGGGCGTCACAGCCTAAATAGGTTGAGAGCTGCTGGGCTTATTCAATGTATGCACACACAGTGGTGGAACTTGAAGTACTCACATTTTGTACCACAATGTAGAAATACTCTTGTTACATTGTGAAAGCACCAGTATTGAAAATGTATTTGAGTGAAAGTACAAGTATTGGCATCAAAATATATATACAGTAGTATTAAGAGTAGAAGTACTCATTATGCAGACTGTCCCATTTTCACAAGTTTCCTAATGTATCCTTTGAAAATAGCAGAACAAGTATATAGGGCTATAGGTCTGAACTGGTTGATGTATGTTTTTACAAAGTAACTAGTAACTAAAGTTTTCAAATAATTGTAGTGGAGTAAAAAGTACAATATTTGCCTCTTCTGAGATGTAGTGGAGTAGAAGTAAAAGTACTGAAAACTGGAAATATTCCAGTAAAGTAAAAAACACCTCAAAATTGTAATTAAGTACAGTACTTGAGTAAATGTACTCAGTTAATTTCCACCACTGTGTACACACACACACACACACACACACACACACACACACACACACACACACACACACACACCGAGATAATTAGGTGGATACTTGCTATTATCTGATAAAAAGCAATTCATTTTTCTTATGTGACCATCAATGAAGACACTGTTAAAGGGTGTAAGTGATTTCTTTTGAAGGTGGTCAATATCATTGTTACTAGAGTGTTCAATAGCAGGGGTCTACCCATCTCTACAGCAATACATTAGTAAACAGAAAATACATTTTCAGGTCGGGATACCAATTTTATACAATCAGGGAAGTTATGAAAGAAAACCAAAAATGAGCAGATTCGCTGGATGATTGCTCTCTCCTACTAAAAATGACAACCCACCTGAAAGTGTATTTTCTTTTTACTAAAGAGCTGTAGAGACAGAGAGACCCCTGTTTCTGACTGATCAAAACGTTTTAGTTTTAATAAAAAACATCACTTGCCTTTTAAGTATTGAATTTGATTGAGTGGTTAGATTTTAAGGCATTGCATCCAGTTATACTTGAGGACAGACTACAAAACGTCTCTCTCTCTCGCTCTCGCTCTCGCTCTCTGATGGTGAATAACTTAACTGTCCAGTCAGTGCAATACAGTACTGTAGCTCTAGCCTGGCATCGGACACACTGATAACGTGGATTCACTCTCGCGTTCCTCCCCGGTATCAGTCTGGAGTTCGGCCCATAGGGAGTGAGTATGAGAAATCAAAAAATTATCAGGCCAATCAGTGACTGCGTTTCAACTGCTGTCCGTACAACAGTGAAAAGCATCTAAATCTTTTTCTGATTTCTCATACTCGCTCCCTATGGGCCGAAGTCCAGACTGATACAGGGGAGGAACGTCAGGCGGTTCCACTGGATCCATCATGACTCAGAAGCAGTGGGTCCAGTGGAAGACACTCAAGACTCAACCACCTTAGAACAATGAATGGGGCGATCAAAAGCTGCTATGGTCAGATGGGGCTCCAAAACCTGTGCAGCCCACACACCTGTGAACGTGGAGAAGCAGACCATACCATGCAGCACTGATTTGTCTCAGTTGTCTGCCCTCTACTACCCAACCCCGTGCAGCTTAAAAGATTTTGCTGCGTTCAATAATATTGCAAAGGACTGTGTGAAGAATAGGGAAACTGTTATATAACCCAGTCATTCTCAACCTGTGGGTCGGGACCCCCAGGGAGGTCCCCAGATGACAGTTATGTGACAATTTAAGTACTTTTAAGACCATTTTAATACTTAAAAAAATTAAGAAAAAAGACATTACTGCATCTAAAGTAATCAACAAACTATACTATAAAAACTGTTAAAAAATTGCCAAATTGTCAAATAATATAAGAAAGAGGGAAACATTTTTAAAATAGCCTGTCTACACGCTCACAACGCCTCGTGTTGTGAGCTTGTAAATCTGCTATTTTTTTACAATATTTATCTATGGAACCGAGTCAAACGAAATCCAAGTGAACTCCAACAATTCCAAGTGCTTGTCAGAGTGGGGGGTTCAAATATTATTATATATGATATATCAACATGCTTCGAAGACACGGAAAGAAGAAGAATTTCTCAAACAGTGACTAACACATTAAGTAAGCCAGTTGTTGTTGTTCCTCCTGTCTCCATGTCTGCTCAGTGTACAAGGTGTTTGAGAGCGTGGCCCAGAAGTATGACGTGATGAATGATGCCATGAGTCTAGGCGTACACAGACTGTGGAAAGACATGCTACTGCACATCATGAACCCTCAGCCTGGACAACGCCTGCTGGACGTGGCCGGAGGCACAGGTAGGATTTACTTTGTCGTGGTGTGCCCTGTGTGTGTATAATAACTGCCTGCCTGACCTGTCCAGTCCAGTACTATGTGAATTACCTCAGAGTAGGGCTGGGCAATTCACTGAAAATATATTAAAACCACTATATAGAGCCAATATCCCACTTTATCTTGCTCATGTAGGTTAATCGAATACTCTAGAACAGTGGTTCTCAACCAGTGGTCCGGGGAAAACTAGTGGTCCTTGGGGCGGTACCAGGGGGTCCCCAGCGAGATTAGTTAAAGGGCAAGACCACTTTGGTAGAGGTCTGGTTTGTGTAGTTACCTTGCCATGATGTAACTCCAAAGGTGGACAAGAAATGAAAAATAATTGCTCCATTAATTAGAAATTGATAATTACAAATATGCTCCTCATTGACTTACATTGTACGCTAAAACAGCTCTCAAAGTCACTCTTTTAGCACATAAACGAACACAAACTAAGCTGATTCAGACAATATAGAATATGTTTTAATAAAAATGTCAACTTCCTGATGATTTTACTATTTGAAGATCCGGATCCTCCGATCCAGTCCAGGTTTTCTTTCTAATAAAAATAGCTAAATCAACAGTAAGTTAACATTTTTATTTAAAAAAAAAACAGTACTGGGTTTGGTGATCTTCTATATTGTCTGAATCGACTTTGTTTACATTTGTTTACATGCTAAAAGAGCTTGTAGATCTGCTATTTATGAAAAATCTTGAAAATGTGTACATACATACACTATTGTATGTATGTACTTTTTTGCTTTTGGGGGTCCATGGCACAAAACATTTTCAGATGCGGGTCCGCAGCCAAATGTATATCAATTTAGGGGTCCTTGGCATGAAAAAGGTTGAAAACCACTGCTCTAGAAGCAGTTTTGTTTTTGTTTTTGGAAAAAGATTTGAATAGATTTTTTTTATAATCAATTAAATCAATTTGTCTGATTAACCACTTAACCCTGGCCTGTGTAGACCAAATCATAATGACATCACCACAACCAAAAATGTATGTCCGGCTAGGTAATGCCGCCAGCGCATTTTAGCAGTATTATTCATTAACCTTATTTCTGGCAGAACAGAACATTTGATGATGTTGTTATTGACTATTAGAAATATTTTATTTTGTTCTAAATATCCACAGGTTGACAAACAACATAGTTCTACAATGGTACAAATGGAGATCACTGACGATGGTCTTATGACCGAAACGTTTGGTTCGGTCATAAGACCAAGAAAAGGTTTATTTTACTGGTCTCTGTGTAAGGAGTCATCTTTAAAAAAAATTGTGGTGTGCTGACAGTCTTTCACCACTCCTGTTCCTCTTAGTCTTTGAGACTACCGCACCTGCAACCAACCTGAGGGGGAAGAAACAGTGGACTTTACACTCAGAGTTAGAAATGGACAAATGAACACAGGATTTTATTCATCAAGACAATTACTGTATGCGTGCGTGTTATTTTGCATTATCGCCATTTTCCGTGTTGAAATATTTTCATACATTTACCAAACATAGCAGAAATAGCAGATCTACAAGCTTACAACACCGTGTCGTAAGCTTGTAGACCAGCTATTTCCGCTATTTTAAAAAATGTTTTTGAAAGTATAAAAGTATTAAAAGTGTCAGTAATTTATTTGTATATTTAAGTAATTTGTCTTATCTGCCCTGTGCAATTTGTGATTATGAAGCCTAAAAACCCCAACAGAAATTAAAATTGTATTCATAACGTTACAATTTGTAATGCCAAAAACACAATTAGATTGTTAATCGCAATTATTTGTGTGACAATTAATCGCCAACTTCAATTTGTAATGGTGACAGCTCTAATGCTCCCACCCAGGTGACATTGCCTTCCGTTTCCTGGACTATGTGCGCTCCCAGCAGGAGCGGCGGCAGCGGAGGGCCATGGGGGCCATGCAGACCCCGTCATGGCAGGACATCTCCAGCAAGTACTACGGCTCAGAGGACCAGGCCGGGGGCGAGCCCGGCCAGGAGTCCAGGGCCGTGGTGTGCGACATCAACAAGGAGATGCTCAAAGTGGGCAAGCAGAAAGCCGACGGCCTGGGCGTCGGCACCGCCGGTAAGCTCTCCAAACGGGAAGCTCAGAGTAGGGCTGGGCAACTAACCGAAAATATAAAGGAACCCACATTTAGAATCATTGGTGGGCCGTGGGACTGTTCAGAAACCTGCCTATCAATGACATCATCTATGGGGATTCCAAGCTAATGGAAACTTTCTCTTCTCTTACTGGAAAGTATCCTGAAATAGAAGCCATTGTTCTTGCATTAATTAACCCATTACGCAGGGCCGCAGGAAGGGTAGTGCGAGCGGTGCGGCAGCACAGGGCCCCGCGCTTGGGGGAGCCCCGCAAAAATAAATAAATAATAATAATAATAATAATCACATTTATTAACACATACAGTGCCAAGATCGCATCGATGCGTTCTTTCAAATCCAGCGCTTGAGTGCCAGGATTCCAAAGAACGCATTGATGCGTTCTTTTGAATTTTCCTTGTTTAATCTGTGATCGCACGGTCCTGTTTATTTCTCATCAACACTTTCGTTTTCCACTTACGTCACACAAACCCGGAGCCGGATGTAAAAAAAAAAAATCATTTCCGGGTCACATTGATTTTCTCCGGTGATTTTCGTCCAGAATAAGGAAAAACACGTTTTTTCACACGGTATAAAAAACGAACGGACAGCTCAACTTCTATTTTCTTTGGTCCGGGTGACTAACAGTCATCGTCGTAGTGTATCGCATCGTTTTCAGGCCGATCAGCGGGCCAGAGATTGTCGAAAACGTCACATCCTGGAATGACCGGATATGACGTGGGCCTGTTTGGGAGGGGGCGAGCGAGGTGATCAATGTGTGGACTTGCTGCTCTCTACTGGTGGAACTGTCGTAGGTGCTTGACATCACAATCAGAGAATGTATTTGAATGAAAAATTACAAAACAAAAAAATTAAAAAACACGCAAATTGCTGGTACAGGGGTGAGTACATTATGAATAAACTCTGGCAGTCAATGTGTTAAGAGTTATAAAAAGAAATAACCGCAAATAACCACCAAAAACTCGGAAATATCCGCCCAAAAGCACACGACTTCGCACGGGGCTACGCATTTCTCCCAGACGGCTCTGCGGGGACGCATCCGTGTCATTTTAGATTTCTTTGAGCTGTGCGGCACCAAGTGGCGCGCTATGAGCTTGTATATCTGCTATTTTAGAAAAAAACGTGAAAATGTTTGCCAATCTTTGAATACATATATTTATTTATTTTTAAGCAAATTGTTTTTACTCAAATCTTGGCTTCTGGGGGTCCCTGGAACAACATCTTTTGAGCTGGGGGTCCGCGGCCAAATACATATCATTTTGTGGTCCTTGACATGAAAACCACTGATATTATAGCAACAAAAAAAAATTCTGAGGATTTTTGTTAGAATTTGGAAGACAATTGTAGAATCCTCCAGAAGCAAAGATTTGAGTTAAAATGTTTGCTTTAAAGATATATAAGATTTGCAACAATTTCCCATGATTTAATTTTTCTTTTGCAGATCTACAAGTTCATGAGCTTGTATAGCTGCTATTTTTAGCCATTTAAAAGAAATCTTAAAATGACACAGATGCGTTCCAGGTCTTAAATGGTCAAAGAAATGAAAATAAATAAATTAAATAAAATGTTTCAAAAGCTTATTTGAGGTGACCAAAACCAGCCTACCGACGATGTCTCTGGTAGGCAGGTTTGTGAACTGTCCACAGTCGTTTTGTTTTAAAAGGAATGGTTTTGGACATACAGTACAAGGTTTCCCCCCGACAGCGACGACTTTAAAAAAAGGTTTATTTCCCCCCCCCCTGTTTTGTTGGTGTGGTGACTGGTGTGTTTGTTTTGTGCACTGCTGTGTGACACAGGCCTGTCCTGGGTGGTGGGAGACGCAGAGGAGTTGCCCTTTGATGATGGCCAGTTTGATGTGTACACCATTGCCTTTGGCATTCGCAACGTCACCCACGTGGATCAGGTGATGGATAAGACACTTAACATAATCATTGCCGTCTCCATATTGAAACTTTTTGTTTTTTAGTAAATTAATGCCCTACTTGATCACACTACAGCGTCGCACAAAAGCTTCAAAAGTAGCAGATCCAGAAAGCTCGAAACGCGGGCGACGCGTTTTGAGCTTGTAGATCTGCCAGTAGGGCCCAGTTAGGGCCAGTCCTTAATTTCCAGGCCCGTTGAGAACTCCAATATGAATTGCATGAATTATTATTATGAAACCCTGAAAAAAGAGCCTTTGTTTTCTTCTTGGGCTCAGCGAAGCCTCACGAGGGCACTCTGGCTATGTTAGTAGTGCACCTCTGAGTCATGCATAGTCAATTCATTTTAAGTGATCCTGTGGAGTCGCTGTCATTGATAATAGATGCTTCTAAATGCAATTTCTTTGTTATGTTCAGGCACTGCAAGAGGCACTGCGGGTACTGAAGCCCGGAGGAAGGTTCATGTGCTTAGAGTTCAGCAAAGTGACCAACCCTCTGTTGGCTAGGTGAGGACACAGAAGCAATGTAATGTAAAAAAAACTTTTACTTGGATGGATAGTTATACCTGCTTGTTATTATTTTGGGTCCTAGCACTGCTGGTGCTCAAACCTTATTGTTTATTTTATGGATTATTGGTCCGCCATTTCTTCCGTCCTGAAAGTATCTGGAGCTCTGTTAAGACCAAAAAATTCTAAACTCTGCAGATAGATCCAAAGTCTCAGCTGCTACTTAGGGTTTGAAGTCCAATTGGCCTCATGGTGGCGCTATAAGAAGCAACTTTATTTTGGGCCAAGTCAATTTAGTATAACAAAATCCCTTTCCACCACTGGGTTCTTTGGGGTATTCCTCGCGTATCTTCCCCATATATTTTGCTACCTATGGTCAGTCCAGAAGTCCCATCACCCCTTTTTTCACCCAAATATTTGACAATACACCCTTAAACCAGCACAGAATGTTCTCCAAGCATTCTTTCTTTCTTTCTTTCTTTCTTTCTTTCTTTCTTTCTTCCACCCTAAATGTATGTGAGTTTCAGACACCTTAGCTACAGTATGAAAGATTTTTATTGGACTAAAGTCCAATAAAAATGTCCATACTACAGTTCCCAAACTTAGCAGATACAGTAGGTTGAAAATCTCACCCACTACTCAGATTACTAATTATACAGATTGGCCAGATGGTGGAGCTATTTTGAACTTTTATGTTTTGTAAAAATATGTCACACAAATATGTCAGAACAATGTCACACATAGCAGTAGAACAGCTGTTGAATATTAAAATTTAAGTTGAAAGAAAATGTATGTTAACACATTGCATGCCAGTCGCGTAGATCTACGCGAACCTATTTAAAGCCGCAGCGTGCCAGTCGCGTAGATCTACGCGAACCGCCGATTCCCATTGAAATTGCCCCAGGTGCACTTTCCGAATTTTTTTTATCCATTTCCGTTTCCGGTTTCCGGTCGGAAACAGAATTATTCGGGTTCCGGTTTTTTCGATCGTATCCGCTTCCTGTCTGGGATCCTGTTTAAAACTCGATTTTCTCGGTTGTTGTTTTTCTCCTCGCTGATCACTGTTTAGCGTTGATCGGCTGTATCTTCAAGATGGCGGCTCGCATTTGGAAACTGTTTTCGCTGGCCGTTTCTCACAGATCCGCTGTGTGTTTAGAACCAAATGAACGCGCACTTTTAACTTATTTAGCGAGGTCTGTGGCGACATGAAAAAAACAAAAAAACAACAATAAAACGCTGGCACTGGTGAGTACATTATGAGATTAAACTCTGGCATGGAATGTGTTAAGGGTGGGACAGATTTAGATGCTTAATGAGAATTTTATAAGAATTCCAAATTATAACATAAGTGCTGTTTATTTCCAGATTTTTTTAATATCCAGCTTTTAAAATGATATTAGCATGACAGTAACTGTGCCATGTCATTCCGCAGGATGTATGATGCATACAGTTTTCAGATGATCCCGGTGCTGGGGGAGGTGATCGCAGGGGACTGGAAGTCCTACCAGTACCTGGTGGAGAGCATCCGCAAGTTCCCTGACCAGGTCAGACTGCTCAACTGACTCACTGCTCATGCTCACATGTTTAATAAGGTTTCTGTTAGGGCTGCAGCAATCGATCGATTATTCTCCTAGCGAATGATTAATCGAATAACCTAGATTTTTTTTTTGTCAAATGTTTTATTTTATTTCTATATAACAATGAATCAATTAAGTCCAATTTTATTCATAGTTTGTCATCGTGAGCTTTTAGAGCAGCTATTTTCCGTATTTATTATGTAAATTGCCTCTAAAGACATGTCCAAAATAGGGGTAGATTATTAAATTATTAATTATCTTTTTTGTAGTCGATTAAATCGATTAGCTCGATTAACTGTTGCACCCCTAGTTTCTGTATCAAGCTATGATATATTTTAATTATTTTTATTTGATGCCGAATCCTGTTTTGACTCTACAATTCTGTTCTTGTGTCACACACAATTTGCCTTATACTATTTTTATTTTGTCAACAGGAGACCTTCAAAGGTATGATTGAGGATGCTGGTTTCTACCGTGTCCAATATCACAACCTTACTGGAGGTGTAGTCGCCCTTCATTCTGGCTTCAAGCTGTGACACTTTCATCCACTGCCCCTTTAAACACTCATTTGTTGTTGGCTCTGTGACTGTGGGCTTTCCTGCTTGTACCAAAGACTGTCTGCGGAAGTACAAGAGTCTGTGGCATACAGTAAGCACAATGCCCTGTATCAGACTAGAGCTCAGTTCACAGGACGCATGCTGTGTATATTTGCTAAGTGTATTTATTTCTCTGTTCAGTGAAGCTTTCAAAAACATGAAAAAAACACAAGCAGAAATGCAAAAAGAGCTTAGAATGTACTGGTTCAGTACTTACAGTAGCTGTTGGTGAGTCAGTGAAAAAATATTTGTGGAAATGTTTTTCAAATGTCCACATTTGTACAATAAATGCAAAAACCTGCAGATATCAATGCTCTCTGTATCTGAGTGAAAATAATGATTTCAAACAATATACTGAGCGTTAGGGATTCCTGCAACAAGGACATAGGAAACCAGTTCAATGGAGGACAGTAGCACTACAGGGAACATTTCTTGGAGGAACTCAATGTTAGGTGGACCTTTTTTTTTTAAACAGTCCTGGTTAACAAGAGGTTGTTATGCATCAGACTCTGCCCTGGGTCTGATGGGTGTATTGTGCTGTGTATGTATGAGGACAGTCTGTTTCAGTGTCAGTGTTACATGCCTTACACATGTATTGGTAAGTATACTTCCTGAAAAATTGTTCTTTGTACTCAGGAATGCCAAATAATATTAGTAATATTTTAATCAATAAGGGAGAAACATTTAGTCTAGCAGCAGAGGCCCTCAGATTTTGAGGTACCCCAAAACTCAACTTTCTTCAGGGTCTCCCATTGATGAAAGGGATTGTTGTGAACTGAAATATTATATTATTAATATCATAATACAAGACTGTCTGGCTAATAAAGCGTCACTGTCTCTCATTTTTGACAATGTATTTGATATTACCTTTATATTACTTAATAAATTATGCATTTCATCCTCTATATTTTGTCCAGCAAAAGAGGCAACGAAGGAGTATATTGAAAGGTGGAAGTGGGGATTAGCTTTTTTTTATAAATATTTAACCACAGAAAATTCTGATGCTTGTAGATCTGCTATTTTCGACACCGTTGTATGACAAAGTATGCATCAAGCTTCAGTGTACGAGGTTTCAGAAATCTGATTAAAATCTAATTTCAAACCACTTAGGAATGTGATTCAGATCTGATTCATATAAATTAAAGAACAAATGTCAAAATAGCTTATCTACAAGCTCACAGCACAGTGTTGTGAGCTTGTAGATTATCTTCACTATATTATATTTACTATGTTCATTATATTTGAAATAGGGCTTAAAGTAATACTAGGTAACGTTTTCAACAAAACTAAAGTTAAGTACAGTTTTGAGTTTTTTTTTTTACTTGAGATGTACTCCACTACATCTCAGAGGCAAATATAGTACTTTTACTCCACTACAATTATTGGACAACTTTAGTTACAAGTTACTTTGCAGATATAAATCATTATATTATAAAACATACTTTAACCACTTTAGCCCTATTTTATACCTAGGCTATTTGAAAATATCCGATCTACAAGCTCACAACGCGTGAATTCAAAATGTACTTGAGTAAAAGTACAAAAGTATTGGTATCAAAATATACTTAAAGTACCAAAAGTAGAAAGTACTCATTCTGCAGAATGTCCCATTTCAGTTTTCAAATGTATAAAAATCTTTTGAAAATAGCAGATCTACAAGCTCACAATGCGCCGCATCGTGTATATAGGGCAGAAGTGGTTAATGTATGTTCTGTAATAACAATCAATATCTAGTAACTAGTAACTAAAGTTTTCATATAATTGTAGTAAAAGTACAATATTTGCCTCTGAGATGTAGTGGAGTAGAAGTAAAAGTACTGGAAATACTCCAGTAAAGTAAAAATACCTCAAAATGTTACTTAAGTACAGTACTTGAGTAAATGCCCAACAGATAATGATATGTAACACTGGAGATATAAATAAATGTACATTTAACAGGTTGTTATATAATGCCACAGTCATTTTTTTTATTGTTTTTTTATGTTTGCTCAAATCTAAGCATAATAATCAAGTGAAGTGAAAACAGAGTAAATATTGATTACATCAGAGCGTATCCCATCAGGCCAACATGTTCTTTCTTCTCATCCTCCTCCTACAGCTCCCTCTGCTGGAGACGACAGGAAAGACATCTGTGTAGGGGGACACATAGATATATATATAAGAAAGGCTAGATGGCTCAAGGGGGGCGTCGCAAGCGTAGCTCAACCGCGGCCATCTTGCGACAATCATTCATAACATTATGTCTATGGTACATGTATTATTGAAATAACCATAGCGTGCTATAATTATAATCATGGATTTTATATGAAAATAACATTACGTATGCAGTATCATAACTACATCTTTGGTGTTTACAACACACCAAACCGTTTGAAAATCGGATGAAAATTGAGCACGCTATGGTTATTTCAATAGTACATGTATACCATAGACATAATGTTATGAATGAGCGAGCTGACTGTCGCAAGATGGCCGCCATGTGGCAACGTAGTACTCCATTGGCCAGCAGCGCAGGTGAGTCATCTAGTGTTTATATATATCTATGCAGATCTACAAGCTGAGCTTGTAGATCTGCATAAAGGTCTGACTGGTGAAACTGATGTCATCACATTTTGATACTCAGCCTCTTCTAGGCTGAGTATCCTAGAACAGTGGTTCTCAACCTGTGGGTCGGGACCTCCAGGGGGGTATAAAATAAAAAAAAAGGCCGTTACTGCATCAAAAGTAATAAACTGACTATAGGACTATAAAAACTGGTCAAACGTTGTGAAAATAGCAGATCTACAAGCTCACAATGCCTCGCGTTGCGAGGCTTGTAGATCTGCTATTTTCACAATTTTTATCTAACCGAAAATGTAATGCCTCAACTCCTACATTCCAAGTGCTTGTCAGGGTGGGGGGGCCCCAATTTAAATATGATTATTCTGGGGGGTCACAGCCTGCAAACGGTTGAGAACCACTGATCTATAAAGGCCCTCAAGGGACCCCTGAGGGTCCCCAGACCCCACTTTGAGAACCACTTCTTTAAGGAAAGTGAAAAAATAAAAATAATAAAGAACTGGCTTTAAATATGAACAACACAAAACGTCTCGCACCCGCTAGTAATCCCATTACTCTACTCTTCACCCACTATTAATCCCATTACTCTACTCTTCACCCGCTAGTAATCCCATTACTCTACTCTACACCCGCTAGTAATCCCATTACTCTACTTTAAACATATTGTTTATAATGCATTATAGACCTATATTAAGTGCTACCTTAACCCCTTATGCCAAAACCTTTAGGTATGTTTTACTATTTTAAAATAGTTAACCCATTAAGACCTGGATCTGTGTCATTTTTTGATTTGAGCTAAAAAGCATTATTTTACACTTTGGCTATTCAAAAATAGCAGATCTACAAGCTCGTAGTGCGGCACCAAGTGCAGCGCTACGAGCTTGTAGATCTGCTATTTTCGAAAAATCGAGAAAAAGTGTGCAAATTAATATATTTATATTCTTTTAAAGCGAACATTTTTAACTCAAATCTTTGCCTCTGGCTGGGGGTCCCTGGAACAACATATTTTGAGATGGGGGTCGGCGGCCAAATAGGCGACATGTCATTGTGGGGGTCCTTGACATGAAGAAGTTTGAGAACCACTGATTATAGAAACATAGGTTTTTCAGAAAACTGTTAGGATTTAGAAGACATAGTAAGAATCGGCCTCAGGCCTTAATGGGTTCAAATAGCCGATCTACAAGCTCACAACGTGTGGATGTAGGTCGGCTATTTGAACTATTTTACAATGTTTTTCAAAATAGTACAAAATGCCAAAACAGTGTTTAGGCATAAGGGGTTAATAAGGGGTACGGCGGTGCCCACAAATAATACCCTTTAACCCTTTAAGATAAGTGCCAACATGTATAACTACAATGACACAGATACTTTCCCGGTTTTAATGGGTTAAATGAATGAATAATGTCAGTCCTTACCTTTGATTCCATCAGTGTTTTATATCTGGTCCAGCACCTCCTTCGGGGGGATCATGGGGTCAAACGTGCCTGTGGAGGAGCATCCAATCACAAAGCAGACCTCGTTAGCCTCATAGCATCATATCGTTAGCCTCATAGCATCATATCGTTAGCCTCATAGCATCATATCGTTAGCCTCATAGCATCATATTTCCCAATATTATAAAGCATTGAATTCATGGAGAGTCTCCTTTGAGTCTTAGCATCTTTCCACCGGTAATCAAATTATTGTCTCAGGAATGCGACAAAAACAAAAAATCTTCATGAATTCAAGGCTTCAAGGGGTGAGTAATTGATAGAAAATAAGTCATTATTTGGGTGAACTACTCCTTTAAGTTATTTCCGCTCCTGACCAGATCAGAAAATTGTATTTTTTGTTATTTCTGCTTTGTTGTTGAATTGTGCACTTCTGCTTTATTTTAGTTTTTACCCTGTAAAGCACTTTGAGCTGCATTTATGTCATGAAAGGGGCTGCTATATAAATCAAGTTTATTATTATTATTATCATTATTGATCCCAGGCTGACAGAACAGTAGCCATACGTACTGCATTGGTAGAGGCGGTTGACCCTCAGGATGTCGGTGGGGTCGATCTGGCTGTTTCCCAGGCGGACGTTGGGGTTGGGGATCGGCACGATGGTGGGACGGCCGTTCCGGGAGAAGGCGGTGCTAAACCGGGGAGAAGAAAAAACACACACACACACACACACACACACACACACACACACACACACACACACACACACACGGTCACATGACGTTTACTGTCGGCTGAGGAGATTATAGCGCCGTTTTTCAGACTTTTTTTCATGTCAAGGACCTCCAAAATGATATGTATTTGGTGGACGGGGACCCCCCCATGTCAAAATATTTTGTTTCAGGGACCCCCCCCCCTTAAGAAAATGTTGTATTCAAAGATTAGCAAAAACAGCAGATCTACAAGCTCATAGCGCGGCACCGAGTGCCACGCTATGAGCTTGTATATCTGCTATTTTTGAATAGCACAAAGTATAAAAGGTTAAATTGGTTAAAATTGTGATGCTATATTAAACACATTTTGCTGCGGACCCCTCTGGAGCCCCTCCCCAAAAGACCCCTGGGGGTCCCCGCACCCCACTTTGAGAACCAATGCATCATAGGACAGCGATTCTTAGAGCTGTCGCCGTGAAAACATTTAAGTTGACGTTTAATTGTCAGAGAAATAATTGTGATTAACGTTTTTTTTGGCGTCGAGCATATGAATGCAAATGTCATTTCTGTTTGCGTTTTTAGGATCATAATCAATAATTGCACAGGTCAGATATGACAAATAACTTAAATACAACAATTTTATGCTCTCAAAATGTCTTTAAAATAATGGAAATAGCACAATACAAGCTTACAGTGCGTTGTGCGTTGTTACAGTGCTATTTTTATATTTAAAAATGCATAAACATTTTTCAACATGGACGCAATTATGACGATTATGGAAAATAAGGAAAAGACTGCGTATTTTCAATAAATAAAGAAGGAAAAAAACGTATTTTTTGTTGAGCGTTGCCCTTTATCACCAGAGCATAAATCAGGCTTAGTTTATGCTCTTTAAAACTAGAGTTTGATTTACTGCACCGCTCTTTTTATTTAATTAGAATCAGAAATGATGGCTGCAATTACAGAGTTATGGTTTGATAGCATGTTATTATATCAGCATACATACATGGGCAATGCGGCCCCACCTTCACTTAACGTGGCCCTCAGGTTAATATCAGAATAGTGATATATTATTGATTTCAGCTGTTATGATGCAAACATGACCCGCTTTCATTACTTCAGTCTATATTAGTTGCTTAATGAGTAGTATTAACATTCTTCTTTTAGTCTTAGTCTACAATTAGTCTTTTTTTATGTCCAATGTATTTGTAATTAATTTCATAAAGTTAACATAAGTATAACTAAATGCATTTGAATTTGTTACTAATCAGGATTCCAATTCAAAAATAGCAGATCTACAAGCTCAAAACTGCGACGCGTTTTGAGCTTGTAGATCGGCTATTTTTGCTACTTTTGTGTGACATAGAATGGCCTGACAGTATATGCAATGTGTCTCTCTGGAGCGAGTGTGAAATATAGTGGCCCTCTGCATCATCATCAAGTTGCATCATCCCTGTTATACAGTAAAAGCTTAACATGTTTGGGGTCATTTTAACATCTACTCAGGCTTTTGTGTTTCACCTGCAGACAGTTCATAAGTTGCTTGATTAAGTATTTAGATATTTGATATAATTTTATATTAATTTTGCCCTTCCTTCAAACTCCATTTTAACCATGTTAGATCAATCAAAAACACTCGTCCTTGGTTCTGGTGACTCATACTTCCCTCTTAATACGTGAGGGAGCCGTGTTTTTTCGATTATGTTTTTCATTAATATTTTAAATATATATATATTGTATTTATTTTTTTAAATTTTCCGGCAAACATATTTAAAAAATAATGAAAAAGTTAATTGAAAAAACAAGGCCCCCTCACGTATTAGGAGGGCAGTATGAGTCACCAGAACCAAGGACGGGTGTTTCTGATGAATGTAACATGGTTAAAATGGAGTTTGAAGTTACAATGGGTTTGTATAGGAAGGGGGCGTGTCTGATAAAATGAATATTAAAAATCTAAATACTGAATCAAGCAACTTAAAAACTATCTGGGTGAAACATAAAGCCTGAGTAGATGTTAAAATGACCCCAAACATGATAAAAGTGAAATAATGTATACAATATTGTGCGGTTTACCCTGAATAGTGCATGACAGATCTGTAGTTATACGGGGTGTTCAGGTTCCTGGTCCGGATCTTGCGGAAATTAGACTCCGTTCCTGGAGGAGAAATGAGATGGATTAGAATTCACAGACGTACACACAGACACACACACACACACACACACACACACACACACACACACACACACACACACACACACACACACACACACACACACACACACACACACACACACACACACACACACACACACACACACACACACACACACACACACACACACACACACACACAAACACACACACACACACACAGGTAAACACGCACACACACTCAAACGCACACACACACGCATGCACGCACGCACACGCACACAGGCACACGCACGCGCACGCCGTGCAAGTGCCATCCAAACAAAGTATCAGAAAGAAATGTAGGTGTATATATTTTGTTTGATTTAGTGTTTAGATTTGTTCCGGTCCTCTTGTAGTTCTAATCCAGAGAGACTATAATGAAACACAAATAAAAACAGCCTGAAAGCCTTCAGTACCTCTAGAGCAAGGGTTCCCAAACTTTTCATTCCACGACCCCCCAAAATAATCAGATTTGAACTGGGGACCCCCCAAAATAATCATATTTGAACTGAGGACCCCCCAAAATAATCATATTTGAACTGGGGACCCCCCACCCTGACAAGCACTTGAAATTGTAGGCATTACATTTAGTTTGACTCGTTTCCACAGATAAATATTGTGAAAATAGCCGATCTACAAGCAAGTGCGAGGCGTTGTGAGCTTGTAGATCGGCTACAAGCCGCTTATAGATCCGCTTGTAGATTGGCTTGTAGATTGGCTTGTAGATTGGCTTGTAGATTGGCTATTTTCACAATGTTTGTTTCTTTCTTACGTGATATTTGACAGTTTGGTATTAAAAAGGTCTTAAAAGTCATTAAGTTATAACTTTATAAATGTGCTGAAACCCTGTATATACTCATACTGTATGTTGGTTTGTTTACTGTGTTGAGAGAGGAAACTATGTAGCACATTAAAGCTAATCCACCCCCCACCCCCCTCCCCCCCACAATAATTTGGCGACCCCCCTTGGGGTCCCGACCCCCAGTTTGGGAACCACTGCCATAGAGCCCCAAACAGGGAGGAGCGCTGCCCCTACCTGTTCATATAGGAACTACATCCTGTGTGTGCTGGTGTGTGTGTGTGTGTGTGTGTGTTAGCCTGGCGTAGACAGACTATATCACTGTGTGGTTATGAGTCTGGTGCTTCTATGAGGACGTTTTTTTTCCCAAGGGGCGGGATCAAAACAATGGCCCTCGACGCAATTGGTTAGACCTACAACCAACTACCAATTACAGTCTCCCATATTTGAATACTGGGCCCTGATTGGTCACCCACGTCTTCTGGAGCAGGAAATGGATTCTCTATGGAGCGGTGCCAGACCCAAATCTGCGAGTGCAATCTTTTTTTGCACTCGCAGATTCGTCTGGTCCCAGGCTGTGTGTGTGTGTGTGTGTGTGTGTGTGTGTGTGTGTGTGTGTGTGTGTGTGTGTGTGTGTGTGTGTGTGTGTGTGTGTGTGTGTGTGTGTGTGTGTGTGTGTGTGTGTGTGTGTGTGTTTAGGACCCACCAGGCTGGACGTTCTCCAGCAGGATGCGTACGTTCCGGTCCCGGTCAGAGCGGGTCTGCTCGTGGTCAAAACCCAGAGCGTGGAGCAGCTCGTGTTGGATGGTTCCCAGGAAGATACATCCCCGCCTCTGGAGGGACACGGGCTGACCGTTGCCCTGACGACCCACGAAGGAGGAGCACCTGAGGTATGGGATGGATGGAGAAAGTACTCACATGTTTTTACTAAAGAAAAAGTATCAATACCAGCAATGTTACTCTGTTACAAGTGAAAAGTCTGGAATTATAACATTTACTTGAGTAAAAGTACGAAAGTATTGGCATCAAAATGTACTTAAAGTACTAAAAGTAGAAAGTACTCATTATGCAGAATGTCCCATGTTAAGTTTTCAAATGTATAAAAGAATCATTTGAAAATAGCAGATCTACAAGCTCATAATGCGTCGCATCGCGACGCATTATGAGCTTGTCGATCGGCTATTTTCAAATGGCCAAAATGTATATAGGGCTGAAGTGGGTATTGTATGTTTTGTAATAATAATCCAGTCCGGGTTTTCTTCTTAATAAAAATAGAAAAATCAACAGATAGTTTCACCGTAAGTCAATGAGGAGCAGATTTTTTAATAATCACTTTCTAATCAATGGAGCAATTATTTGTGATTTCTTGTTCACCTTTGGAGTGTGTGTGTGTGTGTGTGTGTGTGTGTGTGTGTGTGTGTGTGTGTGTGTGTGTGTGTGTGTACCCTTGGCGAGACTGGATGTTCAGGAAGGCTCTCTCATTTCTTCGTTGGTAGAAACGGACGCAGGTTGTCTGAGTGAAGGAGTTCAGACCCTGGAGGATCACGTTCCTCTCGTTGGCCGCTGGAAAGGTTTTATTACAATGTTATTAAAACTGTAATAATCTTAATACAATGTTATTAAGACCGTTATCATCGTATTACAATGTTAATGGCTGTGTCACTTCTGTAATCCTATTGATTGGTCCACAGCAGACCACTTTAAATGTTGACATTTAACTGTTGAAATGTTACTATGACACTTTTGGTAGGGTTTTGGGTTGTGTAGTGTACACCAGTGGTGTAAAGTAACTAAGTAAGTACATTTACTCAAGTACTGTACTTAAGTAAAATCTTTAGATATTTTTACTTTACTAGATTATTTCCAATTTTCAGTACTTTTACTTCTACTACACTACATCTCAGAGGCAAATATAGACTACAATTATTTTAAAACTTTAAATAGCAGATCTACAAGCTCAAATATCTGAGTACTTCTTCCACCACTGGTAGTTGTCATAGAGCAGTGGTTCTCAAACTGTGGGTGGGGACCCCCAGGGAGGTCCCCAAATTATTTTGGGGGGTCCCCAGATGATTAGCTTAATGTGCAACATAGTTTTCTCTCTCAACAAACCAACAGTATAAGTGTATACAGGGTATCTGCACATTTATAAAGTTATAATTTAATGACTTTTATGAGACCTTTTTAATACCTCTAAAATGAAAATAATATATGAAAAAATATGACCGTTACAACATCTTTAGTTTGTTGACAAACAAAAACTATACTATAAGAAAGTGTCAAACATTGTCCAAATTATTAAATATTTTCACAATATTTATCCGTGGAACTGAGTAAAAGTGCTTGTCAGGGTGGGGGGGTCATCAGGGGGTCCCCAGTTCACATATGATTATTTCGGGGGCCTGAACTGTATATCAGAATCCGTACCGTACTGGTTGGAGATGGTGAAGGGAACGTAGACGCGTCCGTCGGTGGCTTTGGGCCACAGACAGCTGCGTGTTCGTCCTGTACACGGGTCAGCGTTCCCCAGGCCCGTCGGCAAGGCGATGTCCATGTCCACGATCCTCATCTCCTCGTCCTCATAGTCTCCTGGGACAAACGGGAAGATACATAAATGTTCTGTCAGCACAACGATCAGAACAGTTTGGTTTATTTTCAGCATCGTTTTGGACAACATTAAAAATACATTCATTGGTGGGAAAAAAGTACTCGATTGTTTTACTTGAGTAACAGTGTCGATACTACTAATGCAGAAATACTCTGTGAGTGAGTAAAAAGTACGGAATTCAAAATGTACTCGAGTAAAAGTACAAAAGAGTTGGTATCGAAATGTACCAAAAGTAAAAGTACTCATCATGCAGAATGTCCCATTTCACTAGTTATCATATGTCTAAAATGTATGAAAACCTTTTGAAAAAAGCAGATCTACAAGCTCACAATGCGTCGCATCGCGACACATTGTGAGCTTGTAGATCGGCTATTTTCAAACAGCTGAAATATATATAGAGCTTAAGTGGTTAATTTGTGTTTACTCTGCACTTGGTCTGCTCTTTTTCCCCCTCTACTACACCAAACCTCTTTGCAGGAAATAGCCGATCTACAAGGTGTGAGCTTGTAGATCGGCTATTTCTGTCTTCTATTAGTTCTCCTTAGAATAGGGATGCTGTAGGGTTCAAGTATAGTTAAAGGGATAGTTCACCCAAATAATTACCTTTTTTCTATTATAGTCCATGAGCCAGACAAGATTTCATTACTGAAAGAGTGGACAAAACCATACCTTATAGGGTCAATATAAGTCAATAAATATATGATAACCTTTCCACAGGAGCAGCTTTTTCATAGTTATCACACGTTTTGTTATTTTCCCCATACGTACATGACAGGTGAAAAAATTACAACATTTAAAGAATAGTTAATAATTGGGCATTATATAGGAAAACATGCCTGAATTTGCATATTTAAATTTACAATTTCAGAAAACTTGTAATACGATAAATCATTGTCTTCATGTAAGTAATCAACTGGGGAAGTTTCATTATGATAACAATTTTTTAAATGTCTTTATTTTTCACCTGTCATGTACGTATGGGGAAAATAACAAAATGTGTGATAACTATGAAAAAGCTGCTCCTGTGGAAAGGTTATCATATATTTATTTACTTATATTGACCCTATAAACAATTTAATATAGGTATGGCTTTGCCCACTCTTTCAGTAATCATTGCTCAATTTTGGGGCTCTGGCTCATGGACTATATGTATTAGTCACTCAATGGAGACTTGAATTCATGGATATTTATTAGTTTTTGTCTCATTCCTAAGACAATTATCTGATGACCAGCGGACCGGTAGGCAGCGGTTCCGGTAGGAGACACAAAGGAGACTCTTTGTGTCTCCTACCGGAACCGCTGCTGGTCATCAAATTATTGTCTTATGAATGAGACAAAAAAATATCCATGAATTCATCGTAGAAAAAAAGTCATTTTGGGTGAACTATCCCTTTAATGTAAGAAAATTATCCTATCATACGCGCCCCCCCCCTTTTTTTTTATGTCAAGGACCCCCAAAATGATATGGATTTGGCCGCGGACCCCCATCTCAAAATATGTTGTTCCAGGGACCCCCATGAAGCAAAGATTTGAGTTACAAATGTCTTTTAAAAAGTATTATATTCAAAGATTTGCAAAAATGTTCACAAAGTTTTAAAAAATAGCAGATCTACAAGCTCATAGCGCGGCACCGCGGCTATGAGCTTGTAGATCTGCTATTTTTGAATAGCCCAAAGTATAAAAGGTTAAAGTGGTTAAAATTATTGCGACGCTGTATTAAAACATTTAGCT